>NC_090172.1:2155000-2192500 GCF_024679245.1 Pseudorasbora parva | reverse complement strand
AGCTCCTGCTGTGTTTCTATTAGATCAGAGTCTGAGTGAAATCTCGGCAGCTTTTATCAGATCTGCTTGAGAATGAACACTATCACAGAAAGCTGCACGCTCACCTCTGGGATTTCCGTCATAGTTTCCCCACATTAATAGACTGTTTTTCTGCTGAAGTCATGAGGCAGTGTGAGCCGAACACTGCCCGTCTTTGTTCCTGCGTCGCAGTGCTAGTTATTCGGCTCCGTAGCCTTCAGGCCTGGGAAGCTTTATGGGACAGACTTCTGAAACAAAGCCTTCAGTTGTGTGTGTTTTAGAGATGAGGAGCGCCATCTGAGGTGCTGTTAGGATGGCATGGAGAATGCAGGTCAGGGAAAGTAGTCCCAGCAGGAGTCAGAGAACTCCTGAATGCTTTGGCAAAGCCTCAAAGGACTGGAAAATGATCCCAAAATGCTTCACACATGGACCTCAGCTTGATTAGAGCGATCACAACACTTCAAGAGTGCATTGAGTACTGGCTCAGATCGAGCAAACAGATAGCAGCTTTTGTTGTGAACATCTTTTCTAGAAAATCTAGAACTAAAAATGTTAATCTGTCAGGTAGGGGTGTGTGACACACAATATTTTGCTAAAAGTTGTGGGCCTTTACATGCACATGGATCATTTCTGACCAATCCACAGCAAACCACAGCTAGACTGACCTTGATAATAGAGGAATCCATTATAAAACACGACACATTCATTCACTTTTGTAACTTTAGTTGGTGTGTAATGTCGCCGCTTGAGCATAAACAGTATCTGCAAAGTTACAGCGCTGAAAGTTCACTGCAAACGGAGATATTGTCTTTTAAAGTTACGGCAGTTTATTGCCTACAAAAATGGCCGGTTTGGACTACAACGAGCTTCTTCCTGGGTTGGTGACATCATAAACCCTCGCTAGTCTCCGCAGATGTGACTTCTGCCCGTAATGGGAAGGGGCGTGGCCTTAACCTGTGCTTGGCACTTCAGCCAATCAAAATACAGGAAACTACATTTGGCCATCTGACCAATCTAAGACCATTGCGTTTTTCAGAGGGAGGGGCTTCATAGAAGCAGGAAGCAGACGAGCCTTTCAAAGGACAGACAGTGGTGTGGAATAAAGGGAGAATAGAAGAGAAATACGGCGTTTACAAAAAAAAGAAGTATTAAGACATGTTATACTGCGCCCCATAAACACAGAACCAACGCTTTAATGACAACACATTCTTAATCCGTAGGGTTGTTGAATTACTTTTGAGTCCACGTCATAAAAGTCTGTTTGCAAAGCCTGCACCGAAATTTCGACTGATTTTCTAAAGACTGAAGAATCCGCAGTGAAATGTTGCAAATACAAATAAATGATGCTCGACTGAGACATTCACATTGGTGATAATAAATCGCCACATTCCTAGCATTAGGATCCTTTGCAGAGCTGGACAGTAACTAAGCTCCTTTACTGGAGTATTATTTTTTCTGTAATCTTCTGACTTTAACTTCACTCCATCTGAAAGACAAATATCGTCCTTTTTACTCCACTACATTTCTATCAAGGTCCTCGAAGTGGAAAGTCGTTTCTGTCGCAGCTTTGAAAGTCAGTGATGATTTTTTTCTTCTTTAAAAGGTGTTTGGGTTTTTGCAGAAAGCCTTTCAGGAATCACTCTTGTAGAGTCTCGTGAAGTTCAATGATTTCACAGCATTTATTAAACACTGATTTATAGTTTAGAGCAAAATGGAAGAAGACGGATGTCCAAATGCTCATTTAGTGGAGTATTCACATAAACAAAGTTGATTCTGTCTTCAGTGAAGGTGAACAGTGTGAGAATATCAGATGTGTATCAGTGTATTGGATCCGTGCGTTCGGCCTTAAAGTGACAGCAGCTTTATAAAGAGCTTTGTGTCACATGCCTGTCCTGTCTTGTGTGCACTTGTGGGTTTTGTTATGTTGAGCATGTGCTCGTGTCCCTGTCAGTTCCCTCCCCCTTGTTATCTGATTATTGGTTAATTTGCCCCACCTGTTCTCCCTCATTATCTGCCTTGTTTGTTCCCTTTATAATCTCCTTGTGTTTGTCAGTCTGTGTTGGATCCTTGTGTATGTCTGCGTCTTCCGTCCTCCCCGTGATTCTGTTGGTTTGTTTAAGTTTGTATTTATATTATTCTATTATGTGTTTTTCCCCCTCGTGGGTTTTGTTTTGAGTTTATGTTTTGTTTTTGTAAATAAATCATCTTTTTTCTGCACTTGAGTCCTCGCACCCTTTTCCCTTGTCTGTGACGTGACAGAAGGATCCAACCCTACAATGAGGACTCAGCAGAGAAGTTCTCCCTCGGTTCCAGTTCCGGGGGTCCCGAGTCCGGGAATCCCGAGTCCAGACATGGCCTGGAGGGCCGTAATGGGAGGGTTTGTGGTGGCAGTCCTGTATGCTTGGGAGAAGCACAGGGCGTCATCCACCACTCCGGTGGTCCCTGTGCCGGTGGATCGTGTGCCGGTGGTCCCTGTGCCGGCGGATCGTGTTCCGGTGGTCCCTGTGCCGGTGGATCGTGCTCTGGTGGTCCCTGTGCCGGTGGATCGTGCTCCGGTGGTCCCTGTGCCGGTGGATCGTGCTCCGGTGGTCCCTGTGCCGGTGGATCGTGTTCCGGTGGTCCCTGTGCCGGTGGATCGTGCTCCGGTGGTCCCTGTGCCGGTGGATCGTGCTCCGGTGGTCCCTGTGCCGGTGGATCGTTCTCCGGTGGTCCCTGTGCCGGTGGATCGTGTTCCGGTGGTCCCTGTGCCGGTGGACTCCGTTCCGGTGGTCCCTGTGCCGGTGGACTCCGTTCCGGTGGTCCCGAGTCCGGAAACGGCCTGGAGGGCTGTGATGGGATGCTTTGTGGTGGCAGTCCTGCATGCGTGGAAGGAGCACAGGGCTTTATCCGAAGCCCCGGAGGCAGTTCCGGTGGTCTCAGTTCCGGTGGATCGTGTGCCGGTGGTCCCAGTTCCGGCGGCTCGTGTTCCGGTGGTCCCTGTGCCGGTGGATCGTGTTCCGGTGGTCCCTGTGCCGGTGGATCGTGTTCCGGTGGTCCCAGTTCCGGCAGATCATGTTTCGGTGGTCCCAATGCCAGCAGATCGTATTCCGGTGGTCCCAGTGCCGGTGGATACTGCTGGACTGGAGAAGTTTCCCCAACGCCCTGCCTGCGGCGCTGAGGCGTCCTGCTCTCCGTGCGGCGCTGAGGCGTCCTGCTCTCCGTGCGGCGCTGAGGCGTCCTGCTCTCCGTGCGGCGCTGAGGCGTCCTGCTCTCCGTGCGGCGCTGAGGCGTCCTGCTCTCCCCGCGCCGCTGAGGCGTCCTGCTCTCCCCGCGCCCCTGAGGCGTCCTGCTCTCCGTGCGGCGCTGAGGCGTCCTGCTCTCCCCGCGCCGCTGAGGCGTCCTGCTCTCCCCGCGCCGCTGAGGCGTCCTGCTCTCCCCGCGCCGCTGAGGCGTCCTGCTCTCCCCGCGCCGCTGAGGCGTCCTGCTCTCCCCGCGCCGCTGAGGCGTCCTGCTCTCCCCGCGCCGCTGAGGCGTCCTGCTCTCCCCGCGCCGCTGAGGCGTCCTGCTCTCCCCGCGCCGCTGAGGCGTCCTGCTCTCCCCGCGCCGCTGAGGCGTCCTGCTCTCCCCGCGCCCCTGAGGCGTCCTGCTCTCCCCGCGCCCCTGAGGCGTCCTGCTGTCCGTGCGCCGCTGAGGCGTCCTGCTCTCCCCGCGCCCCTGAGGCGTCCTGCTCTCCCCGCGCCCCTGAGGCGTCCTGCTCTCCCCGCGCCCCTGAGGCGTCCTGCTCTCCGTGCGCCGCTGAGGCGTCCTGCTCTCCGTGCGCCGCTGAGGCGTCCTGCTCTCCGTGCGCCGCTGAGGCGTCCTGCTCTCCGTGCGCCGCTGAGGCGTCCTGCTCTCCGTGCGCCGCTGAGGCGTCCTGCTCTCCGTGCGCCGCTGAGGCGTCCTGCTCTCCGTGCGCCGCTGAGGCGTCCTGCTCTCCGTGCGCCGCTGAGGCGTCCTGCTCTCCGTGCGCCGCTGAGGCGTCCTGCTCTCCGTGCGCCGCTGAGGCGTCCTGCTCTCCGTGCGCCGCTGAGGCGTCCTGCTCTCCGTGCGCCGCTGAGGCGTCCTGCTCTCCGTGCGCCGCTGAGGCGTCCTGCTCTCCGTGCGACTCTGAGGCGTCCTGCTCTCACCGCGCCGCTGAGGCGTCCTGCTCTCACCGCTCCTCCCTGGCGCTCCCTGCACTGACCGCACCACCCTGGCGCCCTGCTCTACCCATGCCGCCCTGGCCGCCTGAACTCTGCGGGCCGCCCCGGCCACCTGAACTCGGTGGGCCTCCCGACTTCGGCGGGCTGCCCTGGTCATTCGAACTTTGTGTGCCACCATGGCCTCCTGAACTTTTTGTTTTCCTTGTCCCTCCCTTGTTTACCCCTCCCTTGTCTGTTCCTTCCTTGTTTGTTTCCCCTGTCCCGTCCTGGTCTGTCCCTCCCGTGCCCCCCTGGTCTGTCCCTCCCGTGCCCCCCTGGTCTGTCCCTCCCGTGCCCCCCTGGTCTGTCCCTCCCGTGCCCCCCTGGTCTGTCCCTCCCGTGCCCCCCTGGTCTGTCCCTCCCGTGCCCCCCTGGTCTGTCCCTCCCGTGCCCCCCTGGTCTGTCCCTCCCGTCCCTCCCTGGTCTGTCCCTCCCGTCCCTCCCTGGTCTGTCCCTCCCGTCCCGCCCGGGTCTGTCCCTCCCGTCCCTAGTGGAGCGTCTGGTAGCCGCTCCTTAAGGAGGGGGTAATGTCACATGCCTGTCCTGTCTTGTGTGCACTTGTGGGTTTTGTTATGTTGAGCATGTGCTCGTGTCCCTGTCAGTTCCCTCCCCCTTGTTATCTGATTATTGGTTAATTTGCCCCACCTGTTCTCCCTCATTATCTGCCTTGTTTGTTCCCTTTATAATCTCCTTGTGTTTGTCAGTCTGTGTTGGATCCTTGTGTAATGTCTGCGTCTTCCGTCCTCCCCGTGATTCTGTTGGTTTGTTTAAGTTTGTATTTATATTATTCTATTATGTGTTTTTCCCCCTCGTGGGTTTTGTTTTGAGTTTATGTTTTGTTTTTGTAAATAAATCATCTTTTTTCTGCACTTGAGTCCTCGCACCCTTTTCCCTTGTCTGTGACGTGACACTTTGTAACTTTTCTACAAGTATTTAAATGAGTTTAAGTTAGTCGTCTGCTAGTGTGTCAGATGGAGCGTCACTGACTGGCTTAAACCATGATGGCATAATGTGCATTTAAATATAAAATATAAAATAATGCGCTGACATAAAAAAGGAAATTTACTTTTGAGTACTTTTGAATACAAATACTTCTGTACTTTTACTTAAGTAAAAATCTGTTTGTACAACTTTCACTTGTAATGTAGTAATATTTGACCAGTTGTAATTTTACTTTTGCTCAAGTAATGAAGTCATGTAGTTTGTCCAACTCAAAAAGCTTCGTTTTTGTTTTCCTGGAACAGATGTGCGTGAATCTGGCATGTTTCGTCACATTGTTTTTTTAACGTACACCCACACTAAACCCCTAAACCTACCCGATAGTTAACTAAAGCAAATGTGACAAGAATAAAGTTGTACCCATGTCATTTTAGCTTGTGTTTTCAACTCGTCTTTGAGCTCTTTTATCAAGATTCGTTTTCACGGGATTCGTTCCCGAGTTTTCAGCATCGCAAGCACAAATCTCTAGCAGCTGAGCTATCAAGCAAGCTTAACATGGCAGAAAAACATATGGAGCTGGTTAAGTGACGCAAACTCCAAAATTTATTAGTTTACAAATCACGGACTCTGGTAAAAAATAAAATAAAAATAAATAAATAAAACTGATATATATAAAAAGACAATGTTTTACTGTCTCTGTTCATTTCTGTTGGAAACTGCAGTGATATGTACCTATTGGTACATATTTTGTGGTTTGCAAAAACGTTGCCACAGGTACGTTTTGCTAATGAGACCAGATTCAGCAAAGGGTTAGAGAAAGAAGGCGGAGCCTCAGAGCCACACCCACTTATTATATCATCACTATTGACCAATGGTTCGAATTTTTACCAGCCATTTCACAAAGCATTGTTTGCCAACTGTGGTCGTTCTGTTGGTTGTGATGGAACTTGCGACCGTAGTTGGTTTTGGGAAACATTTCCAGAAAGTTCTCTATGGCAAGTGGTTATGAACTCCCAAAAAACACCTAACGAACTTGGCCTGATTTAGTTAAAAATGACGTCACGCCAGTTCGTTCTTTAATTTTGCTTGAAGTATCTGGTGATCTTTAAGGTGATTTGCTGCTTGTCAGACTGGGAAACCAGCTGGATTCTCCAGCAGTAAAGGAACACACAGCTTATGCTATATCTTTAGACTGCTTTATGGACTGTCTAATACTGATCGTTTGTCTCTCTTTCTCCACAGCCTGCATCTTTCGCTACAATGCTCTCTCTTTAGTCTACCTTCTGTACCTGCTGCTATTACCCTGGTTTCAATGGCCCAACAAACACACACTACGAGGTAAGAGAGTTTCTCACGCTTTCGTTTGCAGTGTCGCAATGCTCTGTCTGTCTAGAGAGAGACGGCTGATTGTGAAACGAAACGATTGCTAAATGAATGTGTTTTGTGTGATATGCTCAAAAAAAAAAAGTTTCATAGTTCAAAGAATTCTGACTGGACAGAGCAGCTGAGATAATCTGGAGTCTTGGAAGAATTGAATGATAAATATTTGATTTTATAATGAATTTGGTAAAACTAAATCAGGCATAACATTATGACCACTGAGAGGTGAAGTGAATAACAGTGTTGGTGGTTACTGTAATTTAATTATGTTTCCCTTGAAAAAGCAAAGTAAGGGATTACTCTTATTTTTTTGTGTAATTTAATTACAGTAACTTCACAAGTAATTGAACTAAAGACAGTATGTATATATTGTGTATGTGTATACAGTATGTGTATATATATGTATTGTTAGGGGTTAAGAGCTTATGACCCAGGACCAGTAGTGAAGAAATGAAGACAAAGAGTCAGGATTGCAATTAATTCAAAGAAAAATTTACTTAAGAATAGTTTGCAGTTTCAAAAGCAGAAGCCAGCTTCAAGTCTCATAAGGAGTTCGTAGGCCGCGCTCCCGCTCTCACCGTCTCGTTGCCTCGCCCTATCGTACATACAATTGTCCCAACAGTTATACCGTTTTCAAGGTCTATCCACGTCATTCTGATTAGCTCAGGTAAAATGCAATGTAAGCAACTTTCAGATAGGAGCACATATCGCCAAACTAGGCAGACAAGTCGTCGCCCTATAACCAGAATTACATCACAGTGACCTCATAGGCCACCGAAAAGCGTCTTCAAGTCTGGCGTTTTCTGCAGAAATGTCCATCTCCAACCTTAGGCCTGCACAGATCTGGTACACACACACACAAACTCCAGAGAATACTGGTTTCCTCCAAGGTTGAGAACATCTTAACGAATTATAAACGAAACATTTCTCCAAAGCATGCTGATAACATGTGCTTTCTCACAGTGAGAGGTACAGACAACACTACAGGCAATATTCATCTTGAGTCTTTAGTGTTTCAGTAAAAGGAATAAAACATAATAAATTAAATGAA
The DNA here is from genome assembly GCF_024679245.1 of Pseudorasbora parva. Taxonomy (NCBI): domain Eukaryota; kingdom Metazoa; phylum Chordata; class Actinopteri; order Cypriniformes; family Gobionidae; genus Pseudorasbora; species Pseudorasbora parva. The sequence continues at coordinate 2,184,913 of NC_090172.1, read as the reverse complement.
AGACAAATCCATATTTCATCTCTGGAAGCCGGGCTAAGTGAGCAAACCCTGTTACTGCACTCCTGACATATTAGGGGTGTGTGATACCTCGAAAATCCAAACACACTATCAAGTGTTTAGTGACACACACACATCTCTAGGCCAGACCCTCAGTCACTCCAGTCACTCAACACACCAAACACACACTTTAGAAAACAATAAACTAAAAGCAAAATCATAACTAGATAGAATCATTATAATAATATAGGATACATCTTGATTAAAGTTTTGATTATGAAGTTAATTAGGATATAAATATATACAGGTATATTGAAGCGGCAGTGGATTTCAGAATCCCCCCTTCAATATATATATATATAGTGGAATTAACATTCAAATTTAAAGTCTAAATTTAAAATGCATATTTTAATGTATCCTTAATTTGTAATGCTTTGGTCAGTTAATAAGAATAATTGATGTAGTTTTATATTATGTATTTGAATTAATTAAAGTAGCTGTTTCATATCTATCCTTGAATCGCTTAACTCGAGGTTGAGATAGGATTTGGAAAGTAACTAAATACTTTTTGGAGAGTAATTTGGACTAGGGGTGTCCATGGTTAACCGATTGACCGATTAACCGTTAAAAATTGCGTAACCGAGTGAAACATTTTGCTCGGTTAAGTGGCGTCAATGACGTGCCTTGAATTTAGTTGTAATATATGTTTGCACCCCTAGAGACCGCCAGAGCGCTCCCAGACATTTGTAGTATCCATAGGGTTAGGGTAGTATCCACAAGAAGTCATGACCAGCTTTCTAAGCGGGCAAAGACAGCGTGGGAGCACTTTAAAAATGAGAGTGACGGGGCGAAATGCAATTATAGCAATGCAGTGCTTACCGCATTTTTCAGGCTATAAGTTGCTCCGGAGTATAAGTCGCATCAGTCAAAATATGCGTCATGAAGAGGAAAATAACATACGTCGCACTGGACTAAAAGTCGCATTAGGGCAGAAGCAGAGCGGGAGCCGCGCGCGCTGTGCATAACGGATCAGAAGAAAGAAAGTTTGAAGTGAGAAACTTGTGAATGACTAGAGAAAAGCAGACGTTACTTTAACTGTAATGAACAAAACAAAAAAACTGATCGCGGACTGAAAGCAAGATGGCCAGAGCTGAAGGGACGAGTCCACAGATGCTTGAACTCTCTGCCGGGAGAGGCTCATCAGCCGCGCGAGTCAAACGCTGAGTCTGTGTGAATCATTCTCGGCTGCATATTTTACTAACGTTACATGCTCTAATCATGCAGGCGCCCTCACGGCCACTCGCATTGCTCGTGAACTGGAGCGCATTTCATCCTAATTTAACGAAACTCAGCGTACGCCTCGCAGACATGAAATAGATCTTAAGAAACTTGAAATGTCTTTTAACAATTTAAAACGAAAAGAAATAGGCTACTCTCTGATTGTGTAATCCATGATGTGCATTTCTCTCTATAGGCGCGTTCACTACGGAGATGGTGGTCGTCAAATTAATAAGCTAAAAATAACCCTGACGCACACTATGGTTAACCGAGTATTAACCGCTAAGGGCCACGGTTAACGGTTAATGAAAAACTTGAAAACGTGCAGCCCTAATTTGGACAGTAATCTAATTACACCATAGGCGTAATTTACGGGTGGGACGGGTGGGACATGACCACCACTTTTTTAAAACATCTTGCTTCACGGATGATATTAACTAATACGAACACGACATCTCTGGTTAACTAGAAGAGCATCATTTCATCCGTTTGTTAAATAAGAGGCGATCAGGCGCTCGTTGCCGCTGTTATCAGTGCTGCAGATTTCTCTCGCGGCTCCTGCAGTCTTCACACAGACGAGCGCTGTAATCTAACGCTTAACGCCGTTGCAGAGACTTTCTGTTTGTTCCGGTCAGATCACGAAACAAAACGCACAAAAGCTGTCCCTGCTCTTGATGTTCTGATGATATTCGGTTTTGATGAGAGAAAAAAATACGAGGGCAGATTAGAAACGAGATCTTCTGACACGTTTAACAGACTAGACCAGGGATTATAGCAAAGTGTGCAAATCTATATGCCTTTATTCACGTGAAAATTCTATATTGCTATATTGTGTTTAGATGCAATTATTAAACAAGATCTATATCAATAAATTAACTATTTAATTGATTTCCGGACATCTTAATACTAATTTTTTGCAATTTTTATTGTACATATTTTACATCTGATATAACATTGTATCAGCAATGCAACCCCCCTTAATACGCCATATAGTGCATATCATATGCACACGAAAAACTGCCTACCATATGCACGGCAAAGCTCATTTTGACTTATGAGCGCCCTTCATACGTCAAAATGAGCTTTGGCGAGCATATAGTACGCAGTTTTTCGCGTGCATATGATACGCAATTTATGTCCCACCCACTTTTTAAAACAAAGTTACGCCACTGAATTACACCATTGAAAATGCAACTAGTAATGAATTACTTTTTTAGAGTAACGTACCCAACACAGGTGAATAACACTGATGATCTCTTCATCACGGCTCCTGTTAGTGGGTGGGATATATTAGGCAGCAAGTGAACATTTTGTCCTCAGAGTTGATGTGTGTGAAGCAGGAGAAATGGGCAAGCGTAAGGATTTGAGCGAGTTTGGCCAGATTGTGACGGCTAGACGACTGGGTCAGAGCATCTCCAAAACTGCAGCTCTTGTGGGCTGTTCCCGGTCTGCAGTGGTCAGTATCTATCAAAAGTGCTCCAAGAGGACCAGTGGAGAACCGGCCACAGGGTCATGGGCGGCCAAGGCTCATTGATGCACGTGGGGAGCGAAGGCTGGCCCGTGGGGTCCGATCAAACAGTGCATGTGTGTGTGTGTGTGTGTGTGTGTGTGTGTGTGTGTATTCCATAATGATACAATAAAATAAAATCAATCTAAAACTATCCCTGCCAGTCTAGTAAGGGCTGAAACTCAAGACTATCAGTCTGACGGCCAAACCACAGCTAGACTGACCTTGATAATAGAGGAATCCATTATAAACCACGACATTCATTCCTGCTGTATTAGACATCACAAAACCACAGAGATCCACAAAGCCTAGACCATGATGGAATAAACAAAAGTTTCTTTGGCTCTCAAACGTCTTTTCCCATCCGAGCACCTGACTGTGTAATGTGTAGAGGTCAGGGGTCGGATTTATCTCTGTGGCTTTGGCAGGCTTTGGCAGTGACGGGAAGCCAGCCCGGGAAGCCAGCTTTAGTCCAGATCTCTCCAGCTCATAGTAGGTTTATTTGATAACCGGGCTTAACAAGGTGCTGTTGATGGTTTGATGCTCTAGTGCTGAGTCAGAACCAGAAGTGTGTGGCATAATAACAGCACTCAGGCTAATTGAGTCTGTCACCACCATCATTACATACAGTTCTGCACCTCTTCTGGAACCAAGATCTGTCGATAATATTCCCATTCATAAGAGCTGCAGGTACCTGGAAGAGAAAAAAAATCAGCATTTAAAGGGTTAGTTCACCCAAAAATGTGACTTCAGTCATTAATTCCTCCTGTGGTTGGCCAGCCGTCAGACCTCCGCTCATCTTCAGACACAGATGAAGATATTAGTGTTGAAATCCGATGGCTCAGAAAGGCCTTCATTGACACCAATGTCATTTCCTCTCTCAAGACCCATAAAGGCACTAAAGACGTCGTTACAAAGCCCATCTCACTACAGTGGCTCTACAATCATTTATGAAGAGGCCAGAATAGAGTTAGTGCGCAAAAAAAACTAAATAGCAACTTATATAGAGATGGGCGATTTCGAAACAAAGCTTCAAACCGTTTTGAAGGCAGTGTGATGCTTTGGCCAATGTTCTGCTGGGAAACCTTGGGTCCTCCATCCATGTGGATGTTACTTTGACACGCTCCACCTACCTAAGCATTGCTGAGACCATGTTCAGCCTTTGATGGAAACGGTATTCTGGTGGCTGTGGCTCTTCCAGCAGGATAATGCTCCTGACACAAAGCACAAATGCTTCAGGAATGGTTTGAGGAGCACGACAACCAGTTTGAGGCGTCGACTCGGCCTCCAGATTCCCCAGATCTCAATCCAATCGAGCATCTGTGGGTTGAGCTGAACAAACAAGTCCGATCCATGGAGGCCTCGCCTCACAACTTACAGGACTTAAATGATCTGCTGCTAACATCTTGGTGCCAGAATACCACAGCACACCTTCAGGGGTCTAGAGGAGTCCATGCCTCGACGGGTGGACCAACACGATATTAGGAAGGTGGTCATAATGTTATGTCTGGTTTATATATCTGATTGTGCGGGACACACGTGGAGAGATAAGTTAACTACTATTAGACTCTGAAAAATACTGATTTACATTAGGAATTAGAAAGCCTATTTGCTGTGTTGGATGATAGCGTTTTAAATCCATAAACTGCTACTTAACTTGCCTAGGTTCGAGTGAAGCAATGTAATTTACCCTACATGATCTAGTGGGTAAGAATCACTTTATACCAAAATAAATGTCCTTAAGTAGCTAGTTTGACATGTTTCCGGAGCTGTGTTTAATACGTGATGACCCGGTGCATATAGAGTGATCTCATGATGGTCGTTTGCTCTTATTCTGTTGCCACAACAGTTTAATTCCTGTAAATATGTTTGCGCTTCTGCTGTGCTGTATTAAAATATCTAAAACAAAGACATCCGAATGGCTAGATCCACTGGAGGGAAATATGCATATCCTCTATCCATTGTTATGCTACCTGTTTCTGATTTCTTATTGTTGTTATTTCAAAATACAAAATCATCACATGATTAGTCAAACTGCTGAAGTTGATATTAAATAGTTTCCGGCAGTCATCGTGTTTGTTTAACTGTGAATAGTAATTGGGATGATATGCCAGCACCATTTAAGTTTTTTGGGTATCAATATTTAAAGCACACACACACACACACACACTAAACCTTCCCATCACAGGAAACATTCTGCATTTTTACTTTCTCATAAAAACTCCTCCTGTGTGATTTATAAGCCTTTTGTAAAGTGGGGCCATGGGTAATGTCCTCATATTTCACCCTCTCCTGTAATACCTGTGTCATACCCATGGCATTATACACATTTGTGTCCTCATATGTCACAAAAACATGCCCACACACACACACACACACACACACACACACACACACACACACACACACACACACACACACACACACACACACACACACGCTGTGTTTTCATGTTTTATGGGGACTCCATAGACATAAGACAATTACAAACTGTATATTCTAGCCTCTAACCCTAACATGTGCAAAACAATAGATTTGAATAAAAACATGTTTTGGTCAATTTATAACCTTTTTAACTAGTGAAGACCAATAAAATGTCATAATATTTGACTGTTTTACTGAGGCCGTATAAATATAGCCAAACCTACAGGCACACACACACACACACACACACACACACACCTATACGGGTTTATGTGGTTTATGAGGACACTTCAGCCCAAACCAGTTTTTTGGTGTATTACAGGGACACCCCTTTCCACTTGCTCTACAGTGATGTGGAGGGTATCAAAAATTTTGTTTTGAGCCAAACAACACAGATTTCTCTTCAGAATTTGTATACACACAACACAACTTATAATATTACCACCTGACAATATACATAATTATGAGGACACATAATTAAGTGTCTAAGCCCCGCCTATGACAAAAAACGAAATTATAAGGACAGTGGATACACAACACACATAAATGACATTAATGTGTATTAGAGGGACAAACATGAATTAATGGGACATTGCAATACACAAACACAAACGTGAAGGCATTGTGCATTAAAAGGACACACCTGATTTATGAGGACAAATGAATACAGTACTGAGACTGCAAACACATCCTCACCTGTGGCTCATACTCCAACACACAACCATTCTAAACTATGATATTCTGATATCTGAATATTCAACTATGTCTTTTACACTATACTGCTATTTGTGTGATCACATGACCTTTAAACAGACATGAGGACATACGACAGTGCACACCTTCAGAGAACAAGAAGTTTATTAGTGCTCGTTTACAACATTACAGCTGTTGCCCTGACAATATTACATAAATCACAAGATACTTAAAATCTCTCATAAACATAATTAACAAAAATTGCTGAAAATAAATGAAAGGGTCCCCCCTCATGTTTTTTTCTAAACCTGTATGAGTTTCTTTTTTTTTCTGCTGAACACAAAGGAAGATATTTTGAAGAATGTGGGTGAGCAGACGGGTGACGGTAGCCATGAGTTCAATAGCACAGAAAAAACATCCCTTTAAAGCTTTCAACAGAAGTTTAAGACATAGCCATACATTTGAACAAAACAGAATAAACAGCAGCGGCAACAGAAGAAAAAACAAACATGGGTAACACTTTATAATAACGTTCAGTTATAAGTTTAGATGATGAACTAAATCATTTACAAAACATAACTATACATTCATTAATGATTAATAAGTGATATGCTAACCATTAACAAATGTGCTGTTTATTATCAAAACAGATCAATAGTAGATGTTTGAGTTATTAGATGATGTACTATAATTAACACTTAAACATTATTGGAGTATTTATGTCAAACTTGTTTTAGTGTCATCTCAAACAATGGCTAATCTTGAACAAATGATGAACAGACTATTAGTAAATGATCAGTAATGTATTGATGAATCCAAGTTTTCAGCTGGTGTGTGTTCAACTGCACACACATGCTAAAGCAGCATCATTGAGAAGAGTTGTTCCAGTCAGGGGACTGCAGTGTGTTCTGAATCTCTGCAGTCCTCTGTGTGGGATCTGGGATAATGTGAAGCGGTTTAATGTCCTCTGACACACACATCAGGTGATGAGCAGAAGTGTCAGAGGTCGAACCCTCACCAGTCAGCACTTACACTAGTGTTCAACACCTACTACAGGTGATGTGGAACTCATTTACAACTCTTTCTGCATCCCCTAATCTAAAGTGTACACTACAATTGTATACACATCACTTGTATATGAATATATGGTATAGCATTCCACTAAAAATGAATGAATGTATTAACCAATAACTTATAAATTACTTATAACTGAATTAACAAAACAGTCATAAAATGTTAGCATACTACTTAGTCATTTATGAATGTCATGTTTTGTAAATGATTAGTTCATCATTATCTAATAACTTATAAGTGACTTATAACTGAACATTATTATAAAGTGTTACCAAACATTTAGCAAGTTTCATGTAAGCGATAATCCCTGATTCCTGACAAAGGCTCGCTGTTTTGCTGAAGCCGGACGCTCTGCAGTTTACCCGGTGAACTGTGCTCAGTTCTGCAGACTCCGCTGGAGGCCATATCTGCCGTTTTCTTCTTGCCTCGCCCCTTCAGAAGATTCAAGAATCCCTACAAAAGAGGAAAACAGATTCTTTAACCCATGGGGTGAAAACCACTTCCTTTTCTCCCAACTCGTCCCACTGTCCTCTCCCTCATCTTTAGTCTAGAACTGATTAATAATCGGAGACAAAAGTGATGGGCTGCTGTTTGTTAAATACTTGTGTTTGTTGTGTGTGTGTGTGTGTGGCCTACACCTGGGTTATGAGGACATGTGTTTTGTGAGGACACGTGATTTATGAGGACATTATCATAAGATGATGTTCCTGATGTTTGACTTGATTGAAGAACCTCAGTGTTGTGTGTGTGTGTGTGTGTGTGTGGCTTACACCTGGGTTATGAGGACACATGATTTATGAGGACATTATCATAAGATGATGTTCCTGATGTTTGACTTGACTGAAGAACCTCAGTGTTGTGTGTGTGTGTGTGTGTGGCTTACACCTGGGTTATGAGGACAGATGATTTATGAGTACATTCCCATAAGATGATGTTCCTGATGTTTGACCTGACTGAAGAACCTCAGTGTTGTGTGTGTGTGTGTGGCTTACACCTGGGTTAAGAGGACACATGATTTATAAGGATATTATCATAAGATGATGTTCCTGATGTTTGACCTGACTGAAGAACCTCAGTGTTGTGTGTGTGTGTGTGTGGCTTACACCTGGGTTATGAGGACACATGATTTATGAGGACATTATCATAAGATGATGTTCCTGATGTTTGACTTGACTGAAGAACCTCAGTGTTGTGTGTGTGTGTGGCTTACACCTGGGTTATGAGGACACATGATTTATGAGGACATTATCATAAGATGATGTTCCTGATGTTTGACCTGACTGAAGAACCTCAGTGTTGTGTGTATGTGTGTGTGTGTGTGTGACTTACACCTGGGTTATGAGGACACATGATTTATAAGGACATTCTCATAAGATGATGTTCCTGATGTTTGGCCTGACTGAAGAACCTCAGTGTTGTGTGTGTGTGTGTGGCTTACACCTGGGTTATGAGGACACGTGTTTTGTGAGGACATTATCATAAGATGATGTTCCTGATGTTTGACCTGACTGAAGAACCTCAGTGTTGTGTGTGTGTGTGTGGCTTACACCTGGGTTATGAGGACACATGATTTATAAGGACATTCTCATAAGATGATGTTCCTGATGTTTGACTTGACTGAAGAACCTCAGTTTTGTGTGTGTGTGTGTGTGGCTTACACCTGGGTTATAAGGACACATGATTTATGAGGACATTATCATAAGATGATGTTCCTGATGTTTTACTTGACTGAAGAACCTCAGTGTTGTGTGTGTGTGTGTGTGTGGCTTACACCTGGGTTATGAGGACACATGATTTGTGAGGACTACCTGATCATAACAGAAGTAGGTAGTAAAAGTTATAGTTAACCTCTAGTCTGTCTAACCCTAACCCTGATCATAACAGAAGTAGGTAGTAAAAGTTATAGTTTACCTCTAGTCTGTCTAACCCTAACCCTGATCATAACAGAAGTAGGTAGTAAAAGTTATAGTAGACCTCCAGTCTGGCTAACCCTAACCCTGATCATAACAGAAGTAGGTAGTAAAAGTTATAGTTAACCTCTAGTCTGTCTAACCCTAACCCTGATCATAACAGAAGTAGGTAGTAAAAGTTATAGTTAACCTCTAGTCTGGCTAACCCTAACCCTGATCATAACAGAAGTAGGTAGTAAAAGTTATAGTTAACCTCTAGTCTGGCTAACCCTAACCCTGATCATAACAGAAGTAGGTAGTAAAAGTTATAGTTAACCTCTAGTCTGGCTAACCCTAACCCTGATCATGACAGAAGTAGGTAGTAAAAGTTATAGTTAACCTCTAGTCTGGCTAACCCTGACCCTGATCATAACCAAAGTAGGTAGTAAAAGTTATAGTTTACCTCTAGTCTGGCTAACCCTGACCCTGATCATAACAGAAGTAGGTAGTAAAAGTTATAGTAGACCTATAGTCTGGCTAACCCTTACCCTGATCATAACAGAAGTAGGTAGTACAAATTATAGTTAACCTCTAGTCTGGCTAACCCTAACCCTGATCATAACCGAAGTAGGTAGTAAAAGTTATAGTTAACCTCTAGTCTGGCTAACCCTAACCCTGATCATAACAGAAGTAGGTAGTACAAATTATAGTTAACCTCTAGTCTGTCTAACCCTAACCCTGATCATAACAGAAGTAGGTAGTAAAAGTTATAGTTAACCTCTAGTCTGGCTAACCCTAACCCTGATCATAACAGAAGTAGGTAGTACAAATTATAGTTAACCTCTAGTCTGGCTAACCCTAACCCTGATCATAACAGAAGTAGGTAGTACAAATTATAGTTAACCTCTAGTCTGGCTAACCCTAACCCTAACCCTGATCATAACAGAAGTAGGTAGTAAAAGTTATAGTTAACCTCTAGTCTGGCTAACCCTGACCCTGATCATAACAGAAGTAGGTAGTAAAAGTTATCGTTAACCTATAGTCCGGCGGCCCGCCACATTCTAATCTGCCCCGATTTTACCAGATTTTAGTTTGACTGACAGATGCTTTGCCAAAGCAATTGAGTAAAACACAACTTCAAAGAAACTCAGAATGCTGAAAAAAATATGTTTGGTTTATTATGAAACTGATAATGAACCAAAAATTAAATTTTTTACATTGCTGAAATGAAATAAGTATTCTGTTTCTGCATATTTATGTAAAAGAGAAGCGCACACTTTGCTCATGCAAACAGCTTCTGATCTGGTGTTTTCAGCGTATCAGGTCACAGTAACACACACACACAACACTGAGGTTCTTCAGTCAAGTCAAACATCAGGAACATCATCTTATGATAATGTCCTCATAAATCATGTGTCCTCATAACCCAGGTGTAAGCCACACACACACACAACACTGAGGTTCTTCAGTCAAGTCAAACATCAGGAACATCATCTTATGATAATGTCCTCATAAATCATGTGCCCTCATAACCCAGGTGTAAGCCACACACACACACACATACACACACAACACTGAGGTTCTTCAGTCAAGTCAAACATCAGGAACATCATCTTATGATAATGTCCTTATAAATCATGTGTCCTCATAACCCAGGTGTAAGCCACACACACACAACACTGAGGTTCTTCAGTCAAGTCAAACATCAGGAACATCATCTTATGATAATGTCCTCATAAATCACGTGTCCTCATAACCCAGGTGTAAGCCACACACACACACAACACTGAGGTTCTTCAGTCAGGTCAAACATCAGGAACATCATCTTATGATAATGTCCTCATAAATCATGTGTCCTCATAACCCAGGTGTAAGTCACACACACACACATACACACAACACTGAGGTTCTTCAGTCAGGTCAAACATCAGGAACATCATCTTATGATAATGTCCTTATAAATCCTGTGTTCTCTTAACCCAGGTGTAAGCCACACACACACACAACACTGAGGTTCTTCAGTCAAGTAAAACATCAGGAACATCATCTTATGATAATGTCCTCATAAATCATGTGTCCTCATAACCCAGGTGTAAGCCACACACACACACAACACTGAGGTTCTTCAGTCAAGTCAAACATCAGGAACATCATCTTATGATAATGTCCTCATAAATCATGTGTCCTCATAACCCAGGTGTAAGTCACACACACACACACACAACACTGAGGTTCTTCAGTCAGGTCAAACATCAGGAACATCATCTTATGAGAATGTCCTTATAAATCATGTGTCCTCTTAACCCAGGTGTAAGCCACACACACACACACAACACTGAGGTTCTTCAGTCAGGTCAAACATCAGGAACATCATCTTATGAGAATGTCCTTATAAATCATGTGTCCTCATAACCCAGGTGTAAGCCACACACACACACACACACACACACACAACACTGAGGTTCTTCAGTCAGGTCAAACATCAGGAACATCATCTTATGAGAATGTCCTCACAAAACATGTGTCCTCTTAACCCAGGTGTAAGCCACACACACACACACACACACACACACACAACACTGAGGTTCTTCAGTCAAGTCAAACATCAGGAACATCATCTTATGAGAATGTCCTTATAAATCATGTGTCCTCTTAACCCAGGTGTAAGCCACACACACACACACAACACTGAGGTTCTTCAGTCAGGTCAAACATCAGGAACATCTTCTTATGATAATGTCCTCATAAATCATGTGTCCTCATAACCCAGGTGTAAGCCACACACACAATCACACAACACTGAGGTTCTTCAGTCAAGTCAAACATCAGGAACATCATCTTATGATAATGTCCTCACAAAACATGTGTCCTCTTAACCCAGGTGTAAGCCACACACACACACACACAACACTGAGGTTCTTCAGTCAGGTCAAACATCAGGAACATCATCTTATGAGAATGTCCTTATAAATCATGTGTCCTCACAACCCAGGTGTAAGCCACACACACACACACACAACACTGAGGTTCTTCAGTCAGGTCAAACATCAGGAACATCATCTTATGAGAATGTCCTTATAAATCATGTGTCCTCACAACCCATGTGTAAGCCACACACACACACACACCAGGGATGGAAATTAACTTTTTTGTCCACCGGCCACTGTGGCTGGTGGATTTCAAAATCTACCAGCCACTCAATGTTTTTACCAGCCACTTTCTTGTTTTTAACCGATAATGTGTAACTGCACGTGAAAAATTAATACTACAAGCTCTACAATACTTAAGCAGTTTATTTAATCTCAAATCTCAATTAAATGCTGACATTTTCTCTTATACACAAACAAATCATTAACTGATATACATTTTATTAAATGAGTAGGTCTCTGTGCGCTCTTTTTTTTTTTTTTTACCTGGATGTGGCATTTGGATGATTCTTTTATGGCTTCCAGTTTTAGGTTTTTAGTACCAACAATGAAACTACTAGTTTTGGCATCTCCTGAAGCGTGTTGACGACATACCGAGCAGAACATTGTCGGTAGGGATGCACCGAAATAAAAATTATTGGCTGAAACCGAAACACTAGAAATTAAGAAATTATGAAATTATGCCAATTATCCATTGCATTTATGGCTAATGCTATGACTGTGTAACTTTACTAAAAAATCAAGGCTTTACAATTCCATTAATTAATATTAAAGTTTCAAGTAATAAATCAATTACAAATTATGCAAATATTTATTTAGCACATTGCAACAACCAACAGTATAAAATAAAATTCAAACTAAAATGTGTTTTGTTCTTGACCTCACTTATGTGTACATTAAATAATAATGTATTGGCCTACTGGCCTGCAGAAAGGGTACAGAAATTGAATAAAGTAATCAAATGTAAAATAACTGCATATTTAACTGTTTAAATTAAAGATTAATCCTTATTAAACTTACGAAAGCTATTCAATCAAGAGCAGTGCGTGATGTCCTTTTCTTTGACATTAAACAGAGCAGTAAAGGCGACTTCCCCTTTAAGACCTAATAGAAGGATATGCTCGTCTTTCTCGACTCTATACAGTTCACTTAAGGTATATCCAGACTATGTCTGCTTGGATACTCATCAAGATGGACATGTTGACATACTTTTTGTGTGAGTTTGTCCGTTTAAGCGCAAGACTTGAAAAATAACTCAATATTTGCGCGCTGTGAGACGAGTGCGCGCTTTCGGATGATGCACAGTGACGGATCTTCTCTCAGCGTGCGCGAGTTCTTATTCGCGCCTTCTAGCACTACATCTGGGAAATGATGGCGAAAACGGCTGGTCATTTCTCTATGGGTCATTTTCGGACATACGGCCGCACTCGCATGCATTGAACAAAGTTTACAAAGAGGGGAAACAGTATGCTATTTTTATTTACCCGCCACGGTGGCCGGTAGGTGAAGCGAGTTTACCCGCCACAGCTCAAAATCACCCGCATTTGGCTGGTGGCGGGTGCTAATTTCCATCCCTGACACACACACAACACTGAAGTTCTTCAGTCAGGTCAAACATCAGGAACATCATCTTATGAGAATGTCCTTATAAATCATGTGTCCTCACAACCCAGGTGTAAGCCACACACACACACACACAACACTGAGGTTCTTCAGTCAAGTCAAACATCAGGAACATCATCTTATGAGAATGTCCTTATAAATCATGTGTCCTCATAACCCAGGTGTAAGCCACACACACACACAACACTGAGGTTCTTCAGTCAAGTCAAACATCAGGAACATCATCTTATGATAATGTCCTCATAAATCATGTGTCCTCATAACCCAGGTGTAAGCCACACACACACACACACACAACACTGAGGTTCTTCAGTCAAGTCAAACATCAGGAACATCATCTTATGAGAATGTCCTTATAAATCATGTGTCCTCACAACCCAGGTGTAAGCCACACACACACACACACAACACTGAGGTTCTTCAGTCAAGTCAGACATCAGGAACATCATCTTATGAGAATGTCCTTATAAATCATGTGTCCTCACAACCCAGGTGTAAGCCACACACACACACACAACACTGAGGTTCTTCAGTCAAGTCAGACATCAGGAGCATCTTCTTATGATAAGGTCCTCACAAAACGTGTAAGCCACACACACCTGGCATACTGTGATGCATTTAAAGTCAGGAACATAACCTTGGATAATATGAATCTTTAAAATAATCTTACAAATGCTAAATAGGTTATGTAAAGTTTACAGTACCGTGCATTTCCTTGGCCACTCAGAATCGCCGTAATTGTGTGATATCTTCACCAGGACAGATGCTCCTTACAGCAGATAGGCAAACGTGAAGTTTTTCTATCCACACGGATTGTCTTCATCCAGTTGTTTGGATTCATATGTTCAGAGATTACAAGTCATCCAAAGGGAACTGTCATCTCGGGCTGATCAACACTAAATAAATGACAATTCAACTTTCAATTAAGAATTCTTATTCCTGTTAGACACAAAAAAAGACAATATCAGTGATGAAAATCTAATATCATCAAATATATTCTTTGTGATCACCAGTCATTTAATAGTTTAATAGCGTTTGGTATTAAGATGTGTTTTGGACGATCGGATCAAAAGTGGATGATGCTCAACACAGGTGTAAATGGGGTTTAAAACATTTTGAGCTTGTCAACTTTCAACCACTTCCAGAAGTTGGAAAACTCATTCGACCAGATTGCTTTCGTAGTGTAACGTCTGTGTGGTTGAATGTGTTCGAACAGTCACAAAAGACCGCCTGCTCTCCGCTGAATGACCTAATGTGGAAACTAGAGATGCTTCGATACCAGTATCGGTATCAGCCCAAAATACCAGAGAAAGATGAAATAAATGCATCTAATTAACAGAATATTAAACAAAATTAAATATCCATACTATAGCTGCTGTGCACAAGCTGATGAGTGAAACACGCAGAGTGGATTGAGCTGACGTTTTTCACAGACATCGCTGAAAATGATGGCCCATAATTACACAGACTTCTGTTGCATGCACTTGACTGCTAACCCACTCACCAGGACACATTTGGATTAAAAATACATTGAATATGCAAATAAAAAAAGGTTGAAGGTTACATTACATTTTAATATAAGATGTAACATTTTTATTTGACATAAGAAGACACAGATATGACAGTTAATACGTTTAAAAATACTGTTCACCTCTGGCTTTATTGATCAGTTATTTTAGGGTTTTGATCTTCTCTTGAGTCTTTGACTAGGCTAGGCATTAAGGGTGTGAACCTACACTGGTCTCACGGTTCGGTTCGATTCGATTATGATTATCATGCCATCGATTCGGTTCGATAACACGATTCAGCACACTGCACTGACGATGCACTTCATCCTCATGTATATAATTTTGTCAGTCAGTTATATGACCTGAACCTTTTATTTTACCTGCTCAAAGAAAACACACTTCTTTAATGTATCAAACATGAAACAAAACGTAAAAACATAAAACGTTTTGTGACCAAATGTAAATAAATCGTTTTGATAAATCAGATATATCTAATCTGTAAAAATGCATGAAATGACCAGGTGTAAACAGGCCCTTTAAGAACTCGAACGTTGATATAATTAGATTTTTGGCTGAGCTGGGTCCACCTTGTCACTGACAGGCGTTAACAGCTCACGATGAAAATGGCTGACGGGGTTTCTCAAGTTAGTGGTATTACCCCATGCACATTTTATTTGTGCGTGACATAATTTACACACAGCACGTGTGTTCTCCAGGTCGTGCTTACCAGGTTGTTCAAAAAATCCGAAATGTGCCCAGATGTCTGCTTTTAAAATAGTTGGAGCATTTTTAACTACTCACACTCGTGTCTCGCCTCCCTCTGCCTTTGTATGCTACCGCGACAATGCACATACACGACAAATGATGGCAGAAAAGCGTCAGTACATTATAATAGGTTATGGTCTATTACTGAACTGATACCGAGTCGTCCTTGTCTGCATCGCGATGCATCAAAAAAACAAATAATTTCGACAGCCCAACTAGGCATGTTTCCTATTAATTGTCCTAGGAACCTCTAAGTTTATTTTAATTTTTGTGTATTTTGTATTACTCTATAATGTTGTAGTTGAAGGTTATTTAAAAATATACAAAACAGGCCAAAAGTTTGGACACATTACTATTTGTAATGTTTTTGAAAGAAGTTTCTTCTGCTCATCAAGCCTGCATTTATTTGATCAAAAATACAGAACAAAAATTAATATTGTGATATATTATTACAATTTAAAATATTTGTTTTTCAATGTATTCTACTTTAAATGATCATTTATTTCTGTGATCAAAGCTGATTTTTCAGGATGGTTCCTCCAGTCTTCAGTGATCATGATCCTTCAGAAATCATTCTCATATTCTGATTTATTATGAGTGTTGGAAACAGTTCTGCTCACTAATATATTTGATGAATAAAAGGTTCAAAAGAACTGCATTTATTCAAAATAAAAACATATTTTCAAATAATATAAATCTCCTTTACTATCACTTTTTATCAATTTAACACATCCTTGCTGAATAAAATTATTGATTTATTTAAAAAAAGAAATAAAAAAAAATGACTGACCAGTATTGTATACTGTTGTTACAAAATATTTCTATTTTTAAAACATTTGCTTCTTTTTTTTATTTTTATTTTTTTACTTTTTATTCATCAAAGTATTATAAAAACATATCACAGGTTATGAAATAATATTAGTGAGCAGAACTGTTTCCAACACTCATAATGAATCCTCATCTGAGAATGATTTCTGAAGGATCATGATCACTGAAGACTGGAGGAATGATCCGGAAAATACAGCTCTGATCACAGAAATAAATCATCATTTAAAGTAGAATAACAAGATAACAAGAGTATGAAAAACAAATATTTTAAATTGTAATAATATATCACAATATTAATTTTTTTCTGTATTTTTGATCAAATAAATGCAGGCTTGATGAGCAGAAGAAACTTCTTTCAAAAACATTACAAATAGTAATGTGTCCAAACTTTTGGCCTGTACTATATATATATATATATATATATTGAGCCCTGCAAATATAGGGAGTTACTTTCAAGTCCTGCCTCTTTTGTTATAAAATTAAGTTGTTATGGGGAAAAATAATGTCTAAAATAAAGTCTGGCCCCCAGGAATTTCAATGGGCCCACCCTGCATCTCAAAGCTGGAGCCGGGCCTGTGATACAGCAATAGCATGAACAGTGGAAGTAACTGTAGCTCCTATAATACAGTTTAACAGGCATAATTAGGCATGCAAATAACTGAAGGATATCTATTTGCTAAGCCAACTCAATTTGATTCATATTCTTTTGGTTTCTCTATTCATTATTTTTAAAAATGAAAAATGCAATGAAAATACAAGTTATTGGTACTATTGGTAAGTTGGAAGTTCGTTCAAAAAAAAAAGTCCATTAGAACAAAAGACCCGAAAAAGCCCATACATTTACTCACCCATACACCCTCCCTTTGAAGAAATCAGGACAGAAGTGGTTGAAAATGAATAAAAGAGACTGACTAAAACACCAAGTGTAAACGGGAATGTGTGTCCCTCATCTACTCGAGATCCGATCGACCAAAACGCATCTTAATACCAGGTGTAAATTAGGGATGCACAATTTATTGCCACCATATCGTTATCATCCAATAAATGGACATTATTAATGTTAACGTTATCAATCCGATATGAAAATTATGCCGATATATATAAGCTGATAGATCATGTAATTTTCCTTCAGCCGAGACACTTCAGATGCGCAGTATTCATCATGATGGTTTTGAATTGCTTGATATGATTGGAATCACTTTTTTTAAAATGTAATGTAAGGGGGGGCTTACATTAGCTTACATTGTTGCAGCCATTAAAATAGTTCAGTTTTGTTTTTAATGTCAAAGTAGTTATATTTTGTTTCGTTTCATGGTTAAGTTAATTTAGAAAAATGTTTAGAGCAATTTTTTGTTTGTTAAATTAAAGTTTACATTTTTTTAAGTGACGACCAAGTGGCCAGTGGCCAACAGTGAGTAAACCGCATGTTTAATCAATTTAGCCTCTCAAATCAACTATTGACTTGTCTTGCCTATAATAAAATCCATAGATTTAAAACACTTCAAGTATCACAATGTTAGTTAATTTAGCCTACTATAATATTACCTCCACATTAAAAAGGCATTTTTGACGAGCTGAGGCAGGCTGATGCTGCTCGCAACGGCACTCACAAACGAAACGAGCTAAACAATCTAAACAAATAAAAAAATAAAAGAACATGCAGTTTGTATTATACCTTACACCTCTGCAAAATGAATATAAATCAGATCTTAAATTCCCGCGGTATAGCCTATATTTAACGGAGTTCACAGCAACGAAAGCAAAAGATTCAAGATGCATTTTATTCAGCAGCTCAAAGACCGCAAAATGAAAGAGCGAAGCACTGGTAAGATCATTTATTAATTTTTATTGAAGATAATTGTGTTTTTGAGCATCTAAGACTTAGACTACGACCATTTGCGTTGGCTTGCTTTACTCATTTGCGGCGATGCGTGTTGCAGCTCCATCATATCTATCTGACTACAACCTATAGCCCATAACACGCTCTCACACACGTTTATTATTTAACCATTTGCCAGGAGTAAAATTTACACGTGGTTTAAGATACCTGGTCAGAGAAAATGAATGAAGGAATCATTTGTAAAAAGGCCCTAACTCTAGCTGCTGCTGAAGAAACGCGCGCTGCTGCTGGCGCTGGACTCTATAACCCTGAGCGAGCATGTCTTGACAGTCGAGTAAGCTATCATGGTCTCATGATGTTTCCACCAGTGCAGCACACCTCATTGTTCCTTTTAATTAATCAAATAAATATAAAACAAATGAGAAGCCTAAAAAGGTCCAAAGCCCGGCCCACATTTAGGTATGACGTGAAAATTAGCCCGAAGTCCGGCCCTAGGGGCGTAAAAAAGTCGGGCTCGGCTCTAGTGTGAATCGAGGTTCTATTGTTGAGCTGTACTGTATGTTCTGCTGTTTGCACAATAAAATAAAAACGTGAAAAAAGTATTTTTAACGGGTCACAGATACTCGTCGGTTGTATTTTTATGTAATGCTAAGTCAATATTATAATCTTATCAGTTAACTGTTAATAATCGATTAATAAGCATCGCTTGTCGGTCGGGAAAATTAACCGAAATGAGCATCCCTAGTAGAGAGGTTTATATAAAGGGGTTTGAGTGATCAATTATCAGTATTTACATTTCTCTCCGATATGGCAGGAAATTAATGTGGAGGATTTGAACTGTGAAGATGATTGACGGCAGTTTAAACGTTAAAGATAATAAAGTAGTATGTCCCAAAACTTGCATACTCTTCTGCTACACACTCAAAAGTATATACTTTTGTTCACAAAAAGAGTATACTTTTAGGACGTAGTATAAGTAGGCGAATTGGGACGCAACGTATGTCTTTTGGAATGAAAGTGCGCAGTGAACTGCCTTGAAACTCGAGCTGGCGCCGGCTGTTCTTCCCTGCCAAAAAACAGAATGGGTCACGTGACCTCCAGAGCTCTATAGGATGCGTTTGGTTGAGTTAATTAACGTTGGAGTAAAGCGCTTTATAGTACCGTTGATCATCTTTAGCTTCAGCACGTACTGCTCAAACAGTGATGCACAACATTAATAACTACTGGGACTGTCCTATACATAACATTACACTGAGAACACTCTTGTAATAAAATGCTGTTAATTCTTTGGGATTAGCTGTTGTGTTTCAGTGCGTTGTTGCAGAAGGGCAATTCTACAACAGGAGTTACACAGATTAGCATGTAACTTAGTCAAAGCTTCACTTGAGCATTTGCGTAATTTTTTGCAGATATAAGCAATATAGCGTGTTTCATTGAGTTAATAACCCGCAGCACATCATTGTACGAGTGATCATCTTAATCTTTAGCGCACGCTCTGTAGCAATGCACAACATTAATAACATATGATTGGGGTTGTCATATTACATTATAATAGTATACACTAATGTAATAAGTTGTAAAGTCTTCGGGTTTAGTTGTTGTGTTTCATAGGAAGAGCGCTATTCTGACTACATAACTTAGATCATCTGTGTGTGATTTTGTGCAAATATAAGTTGCAATACCATGTTGATTTTGTTCAAATATCTGCATTATCGTATACAGGATGTGTTCTGTTGAGTAAATAACCTGGTAGCAACGTGGAGACTTATCCATGGCACATGCATTTTGATTCTTTATAGCCTAAGTCATGCTGGCCAATGACTTGTTTGCATTATTTAGTTTTTTTTTTTTTTTTTTGCTAGGCAGTGGGTGTTTTTGATAACACTTTACAATGAGGTCTCATTTGTTAATGCATTAACTAACATGAACTAATATAAAGCAATAACCTTTGTTAATGGTAGTTATGTTGAATGAAAATGTTGAGATTAACATGAACTAAGGTTCATAAATCCTGTAGAAGCATTATTCATTCATTGGTGGATCATGTTAACTGATGATAATAAACTCAAACCTTATTGTACAATTTGTTTTATTATACAGAATTGGCCATAGGAGTGTAAAACTAATTTTAAAAGTTAAGGAATCTTACACTAGTACAAACTGTACTCCATATGTTTGATTTATGTTAAAGTGCTTGGGATATGGCTTTTTTTTTATGGTGAGCCTTTAGTTTTTGTAATCAGGTGCTCAAAGTATATAAAAATTTGTATTTAGGTATAGGTCAATATATTGGTTAACGGCTTTCTGATATAAATAATTATCATTATCGGGCAAAATGTTCATATCGGTGCATCCCTATTGTAAACAGGGCCATAATTACAAACTTACATACACATCAAACACTTACCAGAGGAGTTTTCCATCATAATGAAGCTCAAAGATGAACACTTTCAGAGCGTCATAAAGATATGTTCTTTGCCTCCGCTCTCATTCTTTGCTTATGAGTCTCGTCTGTATTCCAGCAGGAAATCTGCCTTCTCAAACTCAGTACAACTGAACAACAGAAGAAAAACATCACTGTAAACAACATATGTATCTGGCACAGCTTTATTAAACAAAATATTTTCACTTAAACTTAGCTCTATCAGACCATTCTCTCTTCTGAAGGGAAAACTGTACAGCCTCCTCCAGCGCATTATCTGATGTGTCTGCTGTCATAAAGAAAAACATCTATAATTATGACCATTGCATTTAATTTGACATTATTCAGCAAGATTGTTTTCATTATAAACATTAATACTTACAGTTCTATTGGTACAGAGTATATTTTATTACATTCAGGAGGAATAAAAGCATATATTGATTTCCTAGTTTCTTAAAAATGATAATAATAGTAACTTTAAACCGACCTAACATCAAACTACAGTACTATTTACAGTAGCATGTCAGGATACTTTATCCCCTTCACAGATTGTAGTCATGACAACGCATTGTTACGATGGCTAGACTGATGTATGTGCTCAAAATAAGTTATTTACAATTATATTGGAATCTAAAACAAGTTAAATATGACAAGCATCTCTGATTCTCTGGGATCAGAATGACTCTATGCTAGCCCCGTTAGCATCAGGTGCTAGTTGCTTTCTGACTGCAAAACGAGCAGATAATAGCTTATAAAACACACACAAACAAGCCAAAATGAGCCACAAGCGATTAAACAGCAGATTAACTTACCTTTCTTTTAATAGTTGCTTCAAACAGGTCCAAATCACAGAAGTTTTCTCAGGTGGTTTCAATCCGGTCCAAACAGGAAATTAACCGATTATATGATATTATAATATATTTAAGGATTACATTTCATCGAGGGATCACTCTACGTTAAAAAATATATTTGACAGTTCATCAATTGTAGACAATAATGCTTAAATAATGAGTAAATTACATAAATCCACTTGTATAAGGAAATTAGATGTACACACTGGGTCTGAGAAATTCCGACATTATGAGGACTTCAGGCGGTCAGCCAATCAGAAGCTCCGATTCCTTACACGAGAGTGAATATTTATGAGGGGTGCAGTACCGCAGACCCACGTCCAGGGGCGCTGTCTCGATACACAGCTGATACACAAAATCAGGTCTATGTGAATTATAAGGACTTTAGCTGAAATTCTGGATTTTAGCTCCCCCTATGTATAGAAACACTTCTACACTGTTAGAATTATGAGGACATCGGCCCTGTCCTCATAATTCAAAATGTCCTCATAATGTGGCGTGTATTCAGGTGAAATGTCCCCGTAATACACATAGGCGCACACACACACACACACACACACACACACACACACACACACACACACACACACACACACACACACACACACACACACACACACACACACACACACACACACACACACACACACACCCTTCTAATAATAACATAAAAGGTTGTTTTGCACCATTTCTTTGGCAAAGAATCTGTCAAAGGAACTTAAAATGAAAGCGCAATATGGTTTTGTGCTACAAAACACAGTGATTTAATTAAATAAGTGTATAGTGTGTTTGCACTGCGTGCTCACTTTGCTCAGTTCACAGTGAATGAATGCAGTGAACTCCATCTCTACATCTCTGCTGTGAGTTTAGTGTGTATTTGGCAACATAGCGGGCACCAGTTACGCATAACTTTCATATTTCCATAATTTCCATCATTTTTGTGGGCGGATGATTACTGCATTTGTAATGAGACATGTAAACCTGTTCCCACAGAAACGGTATTTTTCCGCTAAAATACACACTGAACATGTGTCGGGGCTCTTCATTATGAACCCTTAAAGGGTTAGTTCTCCCAAAAATGAAATGTCTGTCATTAACTCCTCCCCATAATGTCGCTCCACACCCGTAAGACCTCCGTTCATCTTCACACACAGTTTAAGATATTTTATATTTAGTCCGAGAGCGTATGCAAGTGTATGCACACTATACTGTCCATGTCCAGAAAGGGAATAAAAACATCATCACAGTATTCCATATGAGACATCAGTGGGTTAATTAGAGTCTCTTGAAGCATCCAAAATACATTTGGGTCCAAAAATAACAAAAACTACGACTTTATTCAGCATTGTCTTCTCTTCCGCGTTTGTGTTCAATCCTCAAATAAAGATTCAAACGGTTATGAATCAGTGAATCGATTCATGATTCGGATCGCGTGTCAAACTGCTGAAATCACGAGACATTGGCGATCCGAATCATGAATCGATTCGCTGATTCATAACCGTTTGAATCTTTATTTGAGGATTGAACACAAACCCAGAAGAGAAGCCAATGCTGAATAAAGTCGTAGTTTTTGTTATTTTTGGACCCAAATGTATTTTGGATGCTTCAAGAGACTCTAATTAACCCACTGATGTCTCATATGGACTACTGTGATGATGTTTTTATTCCCTTTCTGGACATGGACAATATAGTGTGCATACACTTGCATACGCTCTCGGACTAAATATAAAATATCTTAAACTGTGTGTGAAGATGAACGGAGGTCTTACGGGTGTGGAGCGACATTAGGGAGAGGAGTTAATGACAGACATTTCATTTTTGGCTGAACTAACCCTTTAAGGCTGATGCTTTGAGCTGTGGGAAACCCCGGCGTCTCATGTTTAAGGATTAGCTTCATTGTTTTGTCAGAAGTAAACAATCAGGTGGTGTTGAATTCCTGTAGGAATGATGGTCGGATAATCTGACACTGAGAGAATCATAGTAAAACGAACCCTGACGTTGAACAGCATTAATGCTTTTAATGAAAACCATCTTGTGTTTTCCGTACTGTGGATTAGCTGCACATTCTGTGGCCAGTCCTGAACAATCAGTCTTGGGAGAGGAAGAAAGCTGTAGGAAAATGTAGATCACATCAGGGTATATTTGGGTCAAACTCACATTCATACTCACAGTTTCCTCAGTTATTTCGGCTTAAAGCTTGTTAAGTTCAGAATAGCTCACTGACTTGGTTACCTTTGACCTTTTACCGTAATGACTGTCCATGACTTGTGTCTCAGACGGCCATAGATGGACAAAATACACGACTTAATAAAGTACTGCTGGTCAAATATTACTCCGCCACAAGTGAACGTTTTTACTTGAGTAAAAGTGCAGAAGTATTTGTTTTCAAAAGTACTTAAGTATCGCAGTGAAACGAGCGATCGCATGTAATCATATGCATATTAAAAATAACCTGATCATCCTCATTAAACAGCATATGAATCAAAACTGCCTAATGTTACTGAATGAGATGTGGACCCAGGATGAGCTCCAGGACTGTGTAAGCATTAGAGGTGTTGATGGACTCGATCTCCTCCATCTGTGTTTGATCGTCGCTCTGAATCTGATCTGGAGTCAGTCTTTCACAAAAATTAGATTTTCTCAGCTTTTTGTTCAAAATGTTGCTTTTGTTATGAAACCTACCCATATTCAAGTGTTGATAAAAAAGGAATGCATGAAGCTAGAATAAAACGATTTTTTTTATATATTTCTCTTTATTTTGATATATTGCATGCTCAGATATTCATTTAACAAAATATTCTATTGGCTATTAAATTTTGGTGAAAATTGTCAAAAACCCTGGCGGTGGCTGGCAACTTTTTTTTTTAAACGCTGGCGGGGAAAGAGTTAAAGTCATAAAATTACAGAAAAAATAATACTCAAGTAAAGGAGCACTTTTGATAGATACTGACCACTGCAGACCGGGAACAGCCCACAAGAGCTGCAGTTTTGGAGATGCTCTGACCCAGTCGTCTAGCCGTCACAATCTGGCCAAACTCGCTCAAATCCTTACGCTTGCCCATTTCTCCTGCTTCACACACATCAACTCTGAGGACAAAATGTTCACTTGCTGCCTAATATATCCCACCCACTAACAGGAGCCGTGATGAAGAGATCATCAGTGTTATTCACTTCACCTGTCAGTGGTCATAATGTTATGCCAGATTGGTGTATTTTTATTAAATTAAACTGCAGTGTTTATGTTTTCATAAATCACACATATTAATTTCATAATGTGTATGTGAGAACGGACAGAATCGCATACGCTGTCAGAAAAAAGGTGTCACTGGAGATATACCGAAAAGATACTAATATGTACCTTTAAAGGGGCGATGAAATGCTGTTTCATGCATACTGAGCTTTCCACTGTTAAAGACTTGGATTCCCATCCTAAACATAGACAAAGTTTCAAAAACTAATGTTGGACGTTTGATGGAGTATTTCTGTGTCAAAAATACTCCTTCCGGTTTCTCACAAGTTTCGGAGAGTTTTTTTCGAGTATGGGTCGGCTTGACGTTAATATAGTGGAAGGTCCTTGTATGGGCCGTACGGGCTCTTCTCCCGGTAGGGTGCGCGCGCGCGTGACTAGAGCGAGAGAGGAAATGCACGCCCATACACACTCTCAGCTGCAGATCCAGTCGTCCGTGAACACTTCTGTCGTTATAGTCCGCGCCGCGCTCCACTTTATTCCTATGGGTGACGTCGAGCGACTTCAACGCTTCTGCACAGCATTCTGGGAAGGCAGCGCTGCATCTGAACCGATTTGAACGCAGAAATGACGGGAAGCTTCACATCATCGCTTCAGTCGCGTCTCAAAGTGGATCTCCACGCCACTGCTGTCAGGACTTCACCAAATCATACCAAAGAAGTGTGTTTTTGACGGAGCGGTCCCAGCGATAAAGGTTCGGTCCTGCTTTGGAAGCAGCCGGTGAGTAAAACGGCTTCAAATGTCTGTGCTGTCGGCTATCGTCGCGTGAGGAAACATCAGTAAACGACACGATCGCGTGCTTCGTCATTCAAATGCGCTAACGGACTCCATTGCTGTTCTCTGTATAACGTTACACTAGTCTGACGTGCAAAACCGTTTTGCTTGCTACTGCTAAGGTTTAGTCTCATACAATAGTCCATAAACCGAATCATGTCCTCATAAACTGCGAGTAAACACACACAAATGTTGACAGGCCACTAAATACAGTCCATACCACAGAGACGGACGTCCTGCTGCTGCTGCTTCTCCTGTTCAGTTTATTTCAGCCTCCGGATCTGATTCTGGATCATTATCTGTATTAGCTGAGATAGCGATGGGCTTCTCCACGCTTGAGGACGTCACCGCTTTGCTCATTCGTCATTCTTTAGCTCCGCCCACACGATACGCCTCCAGCTGCTCGTTTTTTTCCGGAAAGACTCGGTACAGCCCATATTTCTTTTATAAATATAATAAAACTAAAGACTTTTACGGAGATATGAAGGATGCAATACTACTCTATAGGTACTCAAAACTGACATGAGATTGACTGAAAGGGAGTGCCCCCCCCCCCCCCCCCTTAAGGTACTAATACACACTCTTAAAGTACTGATATGTACCATTTAGGGGTGAGTAAGGTACAAAGATGTACCTTTTCACTTTTGTACCTTCGGGTATCGCCCCAGTGACAGCAATGTACCTTTTTTTCTGAGAGTGTACACTGTAAAAATAAATAACTAATAATGTCTCCAATTGAAAATCTAAATTTTTCAGTAGGCCGAAGTGAATTTTGTGAATTGCTGCAAATTTAAAGGGATACTTCACCGCTTTTTCATCCTAAACTATGTTATTATTCCCTGAACTAAAACGAGTTGATACACACCTCTCTCGTCTCAGTACGTGCACTTAATCGCTCTGACACGCGGTGACGATCTGATAGCATTTAGCTTAGCCCACTAAGCCCAGTTCATTCACTATGGTACCAAACAGAGATCAAGATAGAAGCCACCAAACACCTCCACGGTTTTCCTATTTAAATACAGTACAACCAAGTATAGTGACATAAAATAAAACCTTGCGCTTTTCTAAGGGGATTAAAAAGGAGAAATATAATGTATGGTGGAATAGCACTTCTGAGAGTACTTCGACTCAGCGCAGTAAAAAGTCCCGGCTGAACCCCACGTTTTATTTTGTCACCATACTAGGTCGTTCAACTACTCGTGTAACTGTATTTAAATAGGGGAAACGTGGAGGTGTTTGGTCTCTTCTAACTTGATCTCTGTTTGGTACCATAGTGAATGAACTGGGCTTAGTAGGCTAAGCTAAATGCTATCAGATTGTCACCGCGCGTCAGAGCGATTAAGTGCTCGTACTGAGACGAGAGAGGTGTGTATCAGCTCGGCTTAGTTAAGGGAATAACAGTTTAATATGAATAAGCGGTGAAGTACCCCTTTAATTCACAGAATCTCTATTTGGCCAACTGAAATATTTAGATGTGATCAGTCACTAGAAAATGTTCAATCGGAGACCTGATTTGTTTTTTCAGTGGCTAGCCGAGGCGAGTGAGGACACCTGCGTAAGAATGACCGCTCTGGACACACAGAGCTGTGTTTGTCTTTCCAATTTGTCTTGGCGTTTTCATTCCAGAGAGACTCAGTGAAAGGCCACTTCAGCCTTTGCCACGGATAGCTCCGCTGTTTACATCTGACCCGCTCCGCACTAGTGTGTGAAATCTGCAGGCCTTTATGAGATTTTCCACAGAACTAGAAGACTGTGATGTCTTGTGTTTTGACACGTGTAGCTCTGATTGTTTTAACAAGAATTGGAGCCCTAGAGCACTTGAGACCCCAAAACGGTGTAGAGTTACTGAGTTACTACGGAAAGAATAACAGTCTGCCTTACCAAGCCAAGCCGGAGGTTTTACACACCAGTGCTGGGATATTTTCAGCCTATTGTCCTGTTGTTATACACAGGTTTATCTCGGCGAATCACTGCCGTGTAATATTACCAAAGACAAGTAGATTTTCAGTGCTTTTCAAACTCTCGATTCATCTTCGTTTTCACACCTGGCTCATTTCTTTTCTAATATCAGGCATGTTTCCTCCCTTCGTTCTGTTCAACACAGCAATCGGCTCGGATCCGCACTAGGAATGAACATTTAGGCCGATGCCGATAACCGATAATTCTTTATATTTAAAGCAGATAACCGATATATCGGTCCATAAATGTAAATCCAACATTTTATATCATCTTTTGAGAGCCTGCACTGCAAAAAATGCATTTTTTACTTAGTATTTTTGTCGTTCTAGTCAATATTGCAACAACAAAAAATCACGTTAAGAAACATTTACTAGACAAGTAAAAGTTATGCTTTAATTTAATGTTTTCATATTATTTTTCTTACCCCATTGGCAGATTATTTCGCTTTTTTTAAGCAAAAACTCTCTTCATTTTGAGTTATTTTTCCCCCAAAACAAGACAATTACTTTTGCTTGTCTAGTAAATACTTCTTGTTTTAAGATTTTTAGTTAGAAACAAGACAAAGATAGTAAGTAAGAAAAGCATTTTTATGCAGTGTGATTACAAAAACACAAGTCTAACCATTACAAGCCATTACAATTGACCAATGCCCATAATTTAAACAAGTTAAAAAATGACATTTTTGACTGAAAAAACAAAACATTAACTGTAATTCTAATTATTTGAGCTCCTAGCATGACTCCTCATATTGTGTGTTTGTTGGAGAGATGTCTGCTATTTCTTTTTTAAGCATTAAGACTTAAATCTGATTTAAACTCATTTTAAAGGCTCAAAGTACTGTATAGAAAACATTATGGCCAAAAATACAGTTCATTTAGATCTAAATAGTCATCAAACCCTGGTGTCATTTGTTAAAAATCTGTTTGGCTAATATTTCATGAAATGTTATACTAGTTAATCAAAACAAACAAGATGACTCAAAAACGACTCTTCCCACGGGAAGCACAAGCTTCCTGCTCCTGCTGTTGAGGAAGTGAATGTTGGTGAGTCTCTGAAAGGTTTGGCAGTGGGAGGGCACATGGCCAACACACCCCGGGGAGCAGGACTCTTTCCGGGATGCTTTCCGGAACGCTTTCCGGGACGCTTTCCGGGGCGCTTCACGGGATGCTTTCCGGGACGCTTTCCGGGACGGTTTCCGGGACGCTTTCCGGGATGCTTTCCGGGACGGTTTCCGGGACGCTTCACGGGACGCTTTCCGGGACGCTTTCCGGGATGCTTTCCGGGACGGTTTCCGGGACGCTTCACGGGACGCTTTCCGGGGCGCTTCACGGGATGCTTTCCGGGACGCTTTCCGGGATGCTTTCCGGGACGCTTTCCGGGACGCTTTCCGGGACGCTTCACGGGACGCTTCCCGGGACGCTTCCCGGGACGCTTTCCGGGATCCTTTCCGGGGCGCTTCACGGGAGGCTTTCCGGGACGCTTTCCGGGGCGCTTTCCGGGGCGCTTCACGGGACGCTTTCCGGGGCGCTTTCCGGGATCCTTTCCGGGACGCTTTCCGGGGCGCTTCATGGGACGCTTTCCAGGATCCTTTCCGGGATCCTTTCCGGGACGCTTTCCGGGACGCTTTCTTTTACATCACGTGGATGGCCGGGTGTGTGTGTGTGGCTTACCTGGGGAACACATGGCCCCAGGATGCACTATGGGAAGAAGGCGAGCCGGCGGAGGCAGTGTGATGCTTTGGCCAATGTTCTGCTGGGAAACCTTGGGTCCTCCATCCATGTGGATGTTACTTTGACACGCTCCACCTACCTAAGCATTGCTGAGACCATGTTCAGCCTTTGATGGAAACGGTATTCTGGTGGCTGTGGCTCTTCCAGCAGGATAATGCTCCTGACACAAAGCACAAATGCTTCAGCAATGGTTTGAGGAGCACAACAACCAGTTTGAGGCGTCGACTCGGCCTCCAGATTCCCCAGATCTCAATCCAATCGAGCATCTGTGGGTTGAGCTGAACAAACAGCAGTTTTAAGCAGAATTATCGCGATTAGATATTTTTCCCAAATCGTTCAGCCGTGTGTTAGTGTGTGTACTGCAGTATAGTGTGTGTTGGGCATCTTGAAAGGGAACGGCAGTCTGATGTCTGTCTAGTAAAGCCTTTATTTTACAGGTTAGATAATGAGCAGGGCATGTCCGCCGGCGTACATTAGGTGTAACCGCAGACCTGCTGCTCTTTCAGACGGTTATTGTCCACTGTGCAGCTTCCCTTAGTAGTGCTTACTAAGGCACTGTTACTCCCATACCTGC
>NC_090172.1:2045000-2150000 GCF_024679245.1 Pseudorasbora parva | reverse complement strand
AACTCCTCCCCCTAATGTCGCTCCACACCCGTAAGACCTCCGTTCATCTTCACACACAGTTTAAGATATTTTATATTTAGTCAGAGAGCGTATGCAAGTGTATGCACACTATACTGTCCATGTCCAGAAAGGGAATAAAAACATCATCACAGTAGTCCATATGAGACATCAGTGGGTTAATTAGAGTCTCTTGAAGCATCCAAAATACATTTGGGTCCAAAAATAACAAAAACTACGACTTTATTCAGCATTGGCTTCTCTTCTGGGTTCCTTAAATAAAGATTCAAACGGTTCATGAATCAATGATGTCTCGTGATTTCAGCAGTTTGACACGATCCGAATCATTGATCGATTCACTGATTCATAACCGTTTGAATCTTTATTTGAGGATTGAAAACAAACCCAGAAGAGAAGACAATGCTGAATAAAGTCGTAGTTTTTGTTATTTTTGGACCCAAATGTATTTTGGATGCTTCAAGAGACTCTAATTAACCCACTGATGTGATTTATAACCATAGGCATAATTTACGGGTGGGACATGACCACCACTTTTTTAAAACATCTTGCTTCATGGATGAACCCAACTAATACGAGCACAACATCTCTGGTTAACTAGAAGAGCATCATTTCATTCATTTGTTAAATAAGAGGCGATCTGGCGCTCGTTGCCGCTGTTATCAGTGGAGCAGATTTCTCTCGCGGCTCCTGCAGTCTTCACACAGACGAGCGCTTTAATCTAACGCTTAACGCCGTTGCAGAGACTTTCTGTTTGTTCCGGTGAGATCACGAAACAAAACGCACAAAAGCTGTCCCTGCTCTTGATGTTCTGATGATATTCGGTTTTGATGAGAGAAAAAATACGAGGGCAGATTAGAAACGAGATCTTCTGACACGTTTAACAGACTAGACCAGGGATTAGAAAGTCCAGGTTAGAAAAACTCTCCGTGGTGAAATGGGCAGAGCAAACGAACAACTTTGAATTAAATTGTTGCGGTACCCGATTGTAAATAAATCAACCATGACTGTTGACATTGTTTATCTGTAGGAAGGGTATGAAGAGTCCTCCCGTCCCCTGCACAGCCTGGGACATGACATTTATTTCCATGATCTGCCGTTTTCACTATCGTCGCGTGACACTTGTTTACCTGCTTAACTCCCGATGATTCGCAGCTCCGCCTGACAATGAACATGGGCTGACATGCAAATGTTGGAGGTGTACATATTAATGATCCCAGCGATTACATCACAGTTGGCGTTATGTTGAAAATAGCCTGTTTTTTCGTGGTGTTTTTCAAAAACAAGATTTACATATGAAGGAGGAGGCAATGGTGTTTGAGACTCACAGTATGTGATGTCCATGGACTGAACTCTTGGCATTTAACTATGGCAAGGTTAATAAAATGTTTAATTCTAGGGCACCTTTAATCCGCTGGTGCTCCTGGTCTGTTGTGTTTGCTCTGAAATGTCTCATGGGAGATGCATCAGACATCTTTACATCAGGCATCTCTCTCTCTCTCTCTCTCTCTCTCTCTCTCTCTCTCTCTCTCTCTCTCTCTCTCTCTCTCTCTCTCTCTCTCTCTCCGTAGGCAGCTCGTGGGAGACTCTATCACGGCATGTCGGAGTGTCCAGGTATGTGGAGAATGTGGAGAATGAGAGCATGTACGCGTTGAGCCGTTCACACATGATCAGCGTTAGATCACAGAGCTCAGGCCTGTGGGGAACCGCAGAGCCATGTTCTCCCCTTAATAATTTAAATTAATAAGTCAAAATTAAAGCACTTTTTTAAAGCAACTTTTGTTATCATAACGAATCATTACGTTCATGTTTTATAATATAGTCTTATTAGAGCATATATAGCTAAATATAGCTTTAAGGATATTTGGCCATTTTCAAGCCCTGATTTGTTCTCTAATGACATTGAAGTATTTTTTATTTTATTTTTCAAATCCACTTTATAGATAATCATTGTTAATATTTACTATATCTTAAAGTCTTATAGTTGCAGATAATATATATATAATATATATATATATATATATATATATATATATATATAATATATATTTTTTTATAGCCATTTTTAAGCACTGTTTTGTACCTTAATCATAAACTACAAAATAAAGATTTTTTTTATTGTATTTTATTTGCATATAAATGTTTTTATTTTATTTTTAATTTTAGTTTCAAATCAACTTAATTTCTTTTAATCACATTTAGCAGATTAGAGCTGTATTTTAATTGTATTATTTTTTATTTTATAGTATTTTTTATTTTATAGTATTTTATATTTATTTATTTATTTATTTATTTATTTATTTATTTATTTTTATATTTTTTTATTATTTTTTTTTAATTTATTTATTTATTTGACTTTATTTATTTTTTCATATGAAAGGATATTTGGGCATGTCAAGGCCTACTTTATACCCTAATCATGAACTTATGATACCAAATAATTTGTATTTTATTGTTTCATTAGATTTTTTCTGACTTCTCTTTTGAAAAATGCGTTGCTTCAAATCAACTTTACAGATCTTACAATCATTATATTGATGTTTATAATTATTATAAACTAATTTTTAATATTTTATTTTATTTATTTTATGATATTTGGCAATTTTCAAGCCCTATTTTAGATGTATTTTAGACTGATTTATTTATTTATTATGTATTTAATTAAATGTATTATTATTTTGTTTTGTTATTTTATTATTTTATTAAATTTAATATATTTTATTATTATTATTATTATTATTATTATTATTATTATTATTATTATTATTATTATTATTATTATTATTATTATTTTATATTTGATGAATTCCCATTGCTCAGCTGTGTGTTTGCGCTCCCTCAGGCTGCCCCTGGATGACCCTTGGGCTGTGCTGTGGCTCCTGACCCCAGATCTGGCCATCTTCCTAATCTCTCTGATCAGCCTGATCCTCTGCTGCCGTCTGATGAAGAAGAGAGAGGAAGGGCTCGTCCCAAACATGTCCTCTCTCCTCCATGAGGTGAGCTGAGCGTCTTCTGTTCTTCTTCGAGCTCATCATGGGAATATGTGGAGGAATGTTTCCTCACGGCCCAAAATACTCACGCTGAAGTTCTTGAAAGAAGACAATAAATATAAAGTGGGACAGAAGTCAGTTTCCCTCCTTCCTGTGGTCACTATGTCAAAATATCTTTTTTATGGAAAATTGCAAAAATCATTTTGACAGTTCCCTAATGCCTCTGCGTCCTGTCAGTCTAAACTTTGTATTTTTCTCACCCCATTGGCAGATTATTTATCTTATTTTAAGCAAAAAACTCTCTTCATTTTGAGTTATTTTTTCCCAAAACAAGACAATTACTTTTGCTTGTCTAGTAAATACTTAATTCTAGAAACAAGACGAAAATGCTAAGTAAGAAAAGCATTTTTTGCAGTGTATTATTATTATTATTATTATTATTATTATTATTATTATTATTATTAGGTGGCCATTTTGGTTTTCCATGACTCACACCACTTAATTTAGTTCATATTGCTCTTAAGTTTTGCCAAGCGAATGTGGTATACTCAGGAACAACTGCTTTATTGCTGAGTCATATCTATAAAACATTCTGTACTTTTTAGATGCAGGGACATCGTGACCACGAAGAGCTTATACTCCGTGCCTCCACTTCGTTACGCATTGTTATAGATTAGAGAATTACCTGCCTCTCTTTATATCATGTAAAAAAACGAATTGTGGTTGATGATTTTATAAGTTGGTCAGGTGGAGGCTTCCTGTCTAAGTGTATCTTATGTTAAGATAAAACATCCTCCTGACCTTGTGTAATAAAAAGCCTTGCAATGCTAATGATGCCCATAGTGCTCTATAGATGTACACTATATTTCCAAAAGTTTTGGGACGTCTGCCTTTACATGCACAACTTTAAAGGGTTCACCCCAAAATGTTAACCCATCAACTCTCTGGTTACCAACATTCTTCAAAATATATTTTGAGTTCAACAGAAGAAATAAAGGTTTGGAAAACTTGAGGGGTGAGTAAATGACCATTTGAATTTTTGGGTGAACTATCGCTTTAATGCAATCCCATTGTTAATCCATAGGGTTTAATATGTTAATTTGAGCTCAGGACTCTGTGCAGGCCAGTCAAGTTCCTCCACACCAAACTCCTCATCCATGTCTTTATGGACCGACGCTTTGTGCACTGGAGCGCAGTCATGCTGGGACAGGAAGGGGCCGTCCACAAACTGATCCCACAAAGTTAGGAGCGTGGAATTGTCCAAAATGTATTGGTGAAGCAATAAGAGTTCCTTTCACTGAAACTAAGGGGAAAAACAACCCCACCCCATAATCCCCCCTCCACCTCCACCAAACTTTACACTTGGCACAATGTAGTCAGGCAAGTCCCATTCCCCTGGAAATGGCCAAACCCAGACTCGTCCATGGGATTGTCAGACTGAAGCGTGATTGGTCGCTAAGAGAACACGTCTCACTGCTCTAGAGTCCAGTGGCGGCTGCTTTACTCCACTGCATCCCACAATGTGCATTGCTCTTGGTGATGTAAGGCTTGGATGATCTGCTCGGCCATGGAAACCCATTCCATGAAGCTCTCTACGCTGTTCTTGAGCTCATCTGAAGGCCACAGAAGTCTGGAGGTCTGGAGCTGTTGGCTCTGCAGAAAGTTGGAGACTTCTGCGCACTGTGACCCTCAGCATGCGCTGACCCCGCTCTGGGATTTAACACTTCATGGCTGAGTTGCTGTTGTTCCCAATGGCTTCCTCTTTGTTCTAATCCCACTAACAGTTGAGCGTGGAATATTTAGTAGTGAGGAAATGTCAGGAATGGACTTACTGCACAGGTGGCGACCTATCACGGCCCCACGCTTGAGTTCACTGAGCTCCTGAGAGCGACCCATTCTTTCACTAATGTGTGTAGAAGCGTCTGCAGGCCGAGAGCTGGAGTTATACACCTGTAGCCATGAAGAGATTGAACACCTGAACTCAGGGATTTTATTTTATTTTATTTTATTTTATTAGTTTATTTGATAGGGACCATGCATATTCGTGAACATTGTTGAATAAATAGTTAGTGAAAATAACTACTTTGGATTTGAAGGGGCGGCCCAATACTTTTGGCAATGTAGTGTTCCTTATTTTATTTTATTTTATTTTTATTTGGACTTCTTTACAAAACCACAGAAGTAACTAGTGCTATTTGGAAAACTTAACTTCTCAAAAATTCATTGCGAGACCAAAATAATTGTGCTTCACTGGATTGTAACTGAAAATATTATGAATGTAAATCTGTGTGTGTGTGTGTGTGTGTGTGTGTGTGTGTGTGTGTGTGTGTGTAACCATGGCAACAAGGTCACATGGCAGCTGAGGTCAGAGTTTTGTTTTGCGTTGGTGAACATGAATGCTTGCACAATTCACACAAACATAGCAACGAGAAGTGAAAAAAACAAAAAAAAGTGAGAAGCTGAGGAGCAGTATTATCCAGCGTCACTATGACTATATTGCTCACGTAGTGTTGGTAATTGGACTAAAATCAGAACATTGTGCAATTTATAATGGAGCGGTGAGCTATTACTTGTCTTGACTTGGGCCAATGAGCAACACAAAACATCCACCCACAAGTAACCATCCGCTACCCATTAACCAATCAACCAAACACACAAACAGTGGATTGATTATTTTTGCTTGGGGAAGCACAAAATGCACTAGACAATCTAAAAATGTTGTTCTTATTATTATATGACTTGCTCATTTATGTGAAGGCAGGTTCTAGAGGTCCTGATATACTTAAAAAAATTATAATAATTTCAACAGTTTTTTTTTTTTTACATCCCAGAACTCCTATTGGGCCGTAGTGATGATGTAATAGGTGGGTGTGGCTCTGAGGCTCCGCCTTCTTTGAGGTGTAAATTCCTTCAGTCCTTCGAGGTCAGATGCGAGGAAATGGTTGCTGTACTCTTGTAATCAAAAAGCATGTTGAAATCATACAACGTATACAATTTATCAACCATTTATTAAAAGTTTATCAAAAACTTCATTTTTAGGGCCATATATGGAATCTGTTTGATTTTTTTCTCTCTCTTTTGTCTATTTTAATGGTTGAATTCAATCAATTTCTAATCTTTTAAATTCATCAAACTTTAACGTTTTTTTTTTTTTTTTTATTTTTTTTATTGTTCACGAAATGTTTAACTATTTAGGTTTTATTATAAATGTATTATCCAAAAAGGCTGTAATTAAATGAACAAAAGGACAAGATTTCACGATTATTCCTTAAAAAAAAATATTTTAATAATTTTTAGTATCATTACTAAAATCATTATGATTGTGAGAAATACACTACTGTACAATAGTAATATTTCTGTCATAATTTCTTTAAGTTAAACCAAACTTTTATTTTGACGAGTTTCTGTTATAACGTAAATTCCACTTTCATGAGTGATTTCTGCGATTCTGTCCGCGTTTCTACATTTATTTTAAGAACCCTTGCTGTAGACTCCACATATTGAGGAAAATAATAAACCGATCAGGCATAACATTATGACCTTTCTATCAGAACCAGCATTAACTTCTGGAGCAGTTTGAGCTCCAGTAGCTCGTCTGTTTGATCGGACCCCACGGGCCAGCCTTCGCTCCCCACGTGCATCAATGAGCCTTGGCCGCCCATGACCCTGTGGCCAGTTCTCCACTGGTCCTCTTGGAGCACTTTTGATAGATACTGACCACTGCAGACCGGGAACAGCCCACAAGAGCTGCAGTTCTGGAGATGCTCTGACCCAGTCGTCTAGCCGTCACAATCTGGCCAAACTCGCTCAAATCCTTACGCTTGCCCATTTCTCCTGCTTCACACACATCAACTCTGAGGACAAAATGTTCACTTGCTGCCTAATATATCCCACCCATTAACAGGAGCCGTGATGAAGAGATCATCAGTGTTATTCACTTCATCAGTCAGTGGTCCTAATGTTATGCCTCATCGGTGTAGATGTAGTTGCAGAGAGAATAAAACCATTTGCGGATTCAGCATGAATAACCTCCCGATGAGACGAAATTAGTCTTCAGCACAGTTGCACGAACGTTTGGACAGAAATGTTTGCCCTGAAGGCTTATGTTTATCAGAGAAATTGTGCTGCTTCAACCTAAAGTGTGATTTAAACGGATGAGTTGGAGCAAATTGAAACGCAGCCAATGGGAACTCTTCCTTTTTGAAAATCCCACGATGCACCTCATTCATCTGATTAAGAGAAGCCCAGAGCTGCATCTTCGATATAGTACGTACACACACACACACACACACACACACACACACACACACACACACACACACACACACACACACACACACACACACACACACACACACACACACGTTGGTCTATGTGGTTTACAGGGACTCCATAGGCGTAATGGTTTTTATACCGTACAAACCGTATTTTCTATCCCCTTACACAGCCTCACACACACACACACACACACACACACTGCTCCTAAACCTACCCATCACAGGAAACATGCTGCATTTTTACTTTCTCAAAAAAACATCATTTAGTGTGTTTTTAAGGCCGTTTGAATTATGAGGACATTTGATATGTCCTCATAAACCACATTTATAGTGTAATACCAGTGTAATACCCATGTAGTTATAAACCACATAAACAGGCTCACACACACACACACACACACACACACACACACACACACACACACACACACACACACAGACACACACACACACGCACACACACACACATACACACACACACACACACACACACACACACACACACACACACACACACACACACACACACACACACACACACACACACACACACACACACACACACACACAGACACACACACACGCACACACACACACATACACACACTTTTCTTACTTAGTATTTTTGTCTTGTTTTTAGTCCAAACATCTAAAAAATCTTAAAACAAGAAGTATTTACTATACAAGGAAAAGTAATTGTCTTGTTTTGGGGAAAATAACTCAAAATGAAGAGAGTTTTTGCTTAAAATAAGATAAATAATCTGCCAATGGGGTGAGAAAAATAATCTTAATTCAAACAGAAAACAAGATTATTTTTCTCACTCCATTGGCAGATTATTTATCTTATTTTAAGCAAAAACTCTCTTCATTTTGAGTTATTTTTCCCAAAACAAGACAATAATTTGTACTTGTCTAGTAAATGTTTCTTAATGTAAGAGTTTTTAGATAGTTTGACTAGAAACAAGACAAAAATACTAAGTAAGAAAAGCATGTTTTGCAGTGTAGTCTTTACATTATTTCAATACTTTACTTTTTGAATGAAGTAGAAAATATTAATAATAAAAACATAGTTAAACCCTCAAATTCTTTGATTCTCATTGTTCATAGGGAGCGTTTTGATTCCTCAATCTCCACCCTGTGATGCTCTATGCCATCTCTATTCTTCCCCCAATTTGACTCCATTCCAGCGTTGCACACAGCGGCCCAAACCTGACAACTTCCTGCTGCTGTTGCCAAGCCAACAACATCAACAAACACTGGCCGGCTCGCCATATGTGTCAGCATAGAAAAATAGGCCCTTTATAAGATCAATTAGCAATAGAGGCCCAAGTGCTTGAGCAGACGTGTGTGTGTGTGTGTGTGTGTGTGTGTGTGTGTGTGTGTGTGTGTGTGTGTGTGTGTGTGTGTGTGTGTGTGTGTGTGTGTGTGTGTGTGTGTGTGTGTGTGTGTGTGTGTGTGTGTGTGTGTGTTTTACTGGAATCTAACAATAGACATCGTTTCAACACTGCTCATATATGAATATCTTTCCCAGATCCAAAGCTGACCTACTCACGATTTTACAGTTAAACTACAGTCAATGGGTGTATTCCAGAAAGCAAGGTTAATTTACGTCACATACACTGCAAAAAATGCTCTTCTTACTCAGTCATTTTGTCTTGTTTCTAGTCTAAATATCTAACAATTCTTAAATCAAGATGCATTTACTAGACAAGTAAAATGACATAAGATATTTTTTCTTGTTTTCTGTGGAAACATATCTAAATGAAGTGAGTTTTTGCTTAAAACAGGCAAAATGATCTGCCAATGGGGTGAGAAAAATAATCTTGTTTCTTGTTTCCGTCCCAAACAGAAATAAGATTATATTTCTCACCCCATTGCATCTTGATTTAAGAATATTTCGATTTTTGGACTGGAAACAAGACAAAATGACTGAGTGAGAAGAGCATTTTTTGCGGTGTGTGTCCTGAACTCCTGGTCGATTAACCCAAGCGTTGCTTACTCGAGGTATGCTGTTTCCAAAAAATGTGTACGTGAGTAAGTTCAGACCACTCAAGATTTTTGTAAAAAAAAAATTTTTATTTATTTTTTAACCCACTGCCGTTCACAAGCACCACTTATAGTTGATAAGGGTTCAAGCGTGTGTAAACCCTATTGTAATTGTCAAAATTTCCAAGGATCATCATTCTCCCCTAAAAGTGAGCGGGCAGAACAAACCATAAGTCATAGAGACTTGAAACTTTGATAGCTGGTAGTACTCACAGCACCTACCGATGCACCAAAGCTCACCCCAATCGGCCTGATGGGGGCGCTACAGCGCTCAAAAGTGCATAATGGCTCATGACTCCTAAACTATCGTTGTAGACTCACCTTTCCATAGCCTGACAAGCCGGACCCACATCAAGATGTTTGGTCTGGAAACTCACCATTGACAGTGTAACGATGTTTGTAGATGGGAAGGAAGGAGGCGGGAACCGGCGAACGTTTCACAACTTTAATTCAAAATAAATAAACAAAACGAAAGTAAAACCGCGGGCAGCCCCTCACGGACGACTGCCCACACACACATAATAAAACTTAAACAAAACTCAACATAAAATTCCAGGCCTGGTCCTGTCTCCTCCTTTTATGCTCCCGTCACATGGCCGCGAGATGAGACCGGTGTGTCACGCAGCTGGCACTCATCAACACTAGTCCCCGGCCCGCTCTCGTGGTCCCTCGCCCCGCTGCTTGCCACACCACAGACGGCTCAATCCGAGGAGCGGATAACGGTTGTCTTTCAAACTCCCTCTGCACGCGATAGGATAGCGCTACACCAACCAGAGCAACGAAGGTGAAGCAGAGCTCGCTGACAGATTAAACATTCGCCGTATCCGGTCGGCTAAACTCTGAACACATCTTCCCTTTTTAAGAATGACTTCAGTGCCGTTCTTTGTTCTTTTCTCAGAGAAAAGCTCAGCTCCAAGTCTTCCAGAGACTTGGTCAAAGCTGATTCGAGAGACCGCCGTTCGCCAGTTTCTGTGTTTACTAGAAGCACGCAAACGCAACTCGGTCGTCGTCATTATGGCCCCGCCCGCCGACTCCATACACGATGTGATTGGCCCGGCAAGAGTTTGGCGATTACAGCTCAGAAGGGTATTGAGAGTTGCTAGACGACACTCGCGGGCAGATTAGATTTGCTGCCGCTAGGGGGCGTCTAGATTTCTAGGCTAACCTTTCCACAAAATTTCTGGGTATTTTGGACCTTTTTGTTAACTAGTCGCCCGGAATCAAACCAGTACAGAGAGATTCTCTGGAGTTTGATAATCAATAATTATACAACAAAAAAGTCAAAATTACGATTGGCGGCCGCAATGAGATGCCAAAACGTTAAAAGTGGCCTAAAACGAAAACGGCTATAGCTATGCAACCGTCAGTCTGATTGACTTGAAAATTGGCGTGTGGT
This sequence comes from Pseudorasbora parva, assembly GCF_024679245.1. Lineage (NCBI taxonomy): Eukaryota > Metazoa > Chordata > Actinopteri > Cypriniformes > Gobionidae > Pseudorasbora > Pseudorasbora parva. The sequence continues at coordinate 2,139,276 of NC_090172.1, read as the reverse complement.
GTCTTTGTCCAAGGTGCAGAGACTGCATTTGAGGACATTCAAGTATCTCAAAATGCCAGTGAAGTTTGAGCGGCTGTCAGACAAGACTACCGAAGGCCGTTTGGAACGAAAATCGCTGGGCCTGTTTGAGTCTTTGAGTAGCTTTGCCTGTAGGACTGCCCCTGACAATCAAACCGTTCGATAAATATTGGAGATTATTTAAAAAAAAAAAACTTTCGCAACCTAGGTTTTTGGCCCAACCTTGATACAACCACTGCGACACGATACTCTGTACTTTCTAGGTCAATAGTTATATATCTTTTGATATTTTGGCCTTTGGACAGCTATAACAGGGTCATCTAGAAATTAGGCATGGCCAAACATATTCAAAGTCTATAAATCTGAAACGAAAACACAGAACTTTGTGAATCTTGGTGAGCACATGCAACATATGATTCGAAACAAGCATGCATACGTTTAATGTAAAGATCGGACCATAGGTGGCGCTATAACTGTTAAAAAGCTGTTAAACTACTACATTTCCTAAATAAATAGCTTGTTTTGACTATAAATGGTCTTTTTCATCTATGACCCAAGTGGTTACATGCTTGCTAAATAAAACATAAAACCTTTTTACAAATTACTTAAAGCAGTTGAACCCCGATAATTGCTGAAATCAATGTATATATTATAGATTATGGTTAAAAAGACCAATCAGTTAATTGAAATGAGCCATCTAAGTGAATTAATTTGCTAAATTATCCAGCGCTGAGCAAGTCTTGGGGACTTTTTTATTTATTTCACACTTCAAATCATCATCTTGTTCGCAGAAAGCTCCGTGTTCTGACCTGGGTGTGTCGGGTTATTAAGAGTAGCAATTTTCATCTCCACATGACTTCGACAACAGTGCAACTACTGATTTATGCCAACATTTAGGGCATTGTATAGTTTTAGCCAGCTCTCAACCACCTGCCTTGTAAATTGGTGTAGGAACAACATAATATTTAAGCAACACATTCCTAAGTATAAGCCCGCGGTATGAGACTGAACGAACGCTATTATAACCTGATGCGTTTATACACATCTCTGACCTCGTTGCTTTACTGAGGAGAAAAGAAACTCTGCAGCAAACACCAATGTAAATCATTTCTTAATTGCATGTATTACTGTTTGATTTAAACTTCATAACATGGAGGGTTAGTCCTGATTGGTAGGTGGCTTATGAAGACAGTAATGAAACTTATAAGTAAAGTTGACTCTTGAATACGCTCTCAACACACAAATGCATGAAGCGGAAAGCTCTGAAAGGCAAAAGAGGAAAATAAAGAGAAAGAAAAAACTACTCGACAGGCATTTTCATAAAGCCAAACGGCACAACTTCTGGCATTTTTCCACCAGGACACCATGTGTTGTTTACAGCTTCCCATGATGTTATAATAAGTGTCCAGAGGATGAGATGGAAGCATGTAAGGTTCATATGGCAGTCTTTTTGATATTGTGATAGCCAATGGAAGAAACTGTGTGTGTGTGTGTGTGTGTGTGTGTGTGTGTGTGTGTGTGTGTGTGTGTGTGTGTGTGTGTGTGTGTGTGTGTGTGTGTGTGTGTGTGTGTGTGTGTGTGTGTGTGTGTGTGTGTGTGTGTGTGGGCATGTTTTTGTGACAAATGAGGACACAAATGTGTATAATGCCATGGGTATGACACAGGTATTACAGGAGAGGGTAAAATATGAGGACATTACCCATGGCCCCACTTTACAAAAGGCTTATAAATCACACAGGAGGAGTTTTTTTAGAAAGTAGGTTTAGGGGCTGTGTGTGTGTGTGTGTGTGTGTGTGTGTGTGTGATCTGGTAATCCCTACGTTATGGGGACAAAATGTCCCCACAAAGATGGCAATATCCGAAATTCTTGTCCTTGTGGGGACATTTTTAGGTCCCCATGAGGAAAACATCCTATAAATTACACAGAAGGAGTTTTTTTGAGAAAGTAAAAATGCAGAATGTTTCCTGTGATGGGTAGGTTTAGGAGCAGGGGTAGTGTAAGGGGATAGGATGTACAGTTTGTACATTATGAAATCCATTACGCCTATGGAAAGTCCCCATAAAACATGGAAACACGACTGTGTGTGTGTGTGTGTGTGTGTGTGTGTGTGTGTGTGTGTGTGTGTGTGTGTGTGTGTGTGTGTGTGTGTGTGTGTGTGTGTGTAATGGGTAGGTTTAGGGGCAGTGTAAGGGGATATAAAATACGGTTTGTACAGTACAAAAACATTATGTCTATGGAATGTCCCCACATTTCACAAAAACAAGTGTGTGTGTGTGTGTGTGTGTGTGTGTGTGTGTGTGTGTGTGTGTGTGTGTGTGTGTGTGTGTGTGTGTGTGTGTGTGTGTGTGTGTTTGCCACATTGAGGCTCACCCCTTCATTTGTGTGTATGAATAATCTGCATTGTGCTGGGTTTATTGGTTCTTATTTGACAAATAATAATTAAAAGCTCTGAGTTATAGTATTTCCCATTCATTTCCTATAGGTTCCCACTTTTGTCCATGAAGGACCAAGGCTTTTTTTAACCACTTAACATCGTTGAACAGAGTCCAATTTGTTTGTGTGTGTGTGTTCAGGTGGCAAAATTAAGGAAAAGTAGTTGTGTACCGCTCAAATTAAGGACTTATAACATTTGTCCCGTATGCCCCTTTAGGGTTAAACCAGCCTAAGGTTGACTATTGATCTACCAGTGGTTTCCCAGTCTGAGTAGTACCTTTAACCCCACTAAAACCAGCAAAACAGACCAGCCTAACCAGCTTTGGCTGATTTAAATGGTTGTCTTGCATAGCAATGATATAATATCTTTCATTCAAAATGTATCCACTGTTAGAAAATTTGCATTGTATGCATTTAGCAAATGCTTTTATCCGAAGCAAAAATAGCACTTTGCACATTTTGTCAATTGTACAACACATTTGTAAGTTGTCACTGGGATTAGTGCCCTTAAATAGACAACTTTGTACCTTATCCACCTCCAAAAGTAGTAATATGTACCCTTTAGATCCTGACACACTTCAAGAGAAATCGAAGAATAAACTGGTGTGACGTCAGTTCAAACTAAATTAGGTCAAAATTAAGTTCATTTGGAGTTTGTTTCGAGAGTTTGAGTTGCCGAAGCGAACTTTTCCGGAAAAGTTATACGGAACTACAGTTGGTCCGTGGCGATGGCGTAATAAGTGGGTGTGGCTCCGAGGCCCCGCCTTCTTTTAGCTGTAAATCTTCTGTCACTGTTTTTTTTCCCATTTTTAATGCTGTAAAGCTGCTTTCTTTATACTTTTTTTTCACCCATAAAGAAAGAACTTTTGCAGTGAGTTATCTGGCCCTTTAGTTTAACGTACTACTATGAACATTTTAGGGGTATATAAGGTACAAAGATAAGGTACCTGCCCCAGTGACGAGCTGCTGTACTAGTCAAGGTCAACATTTTTGCAATTTTTTTCCCTGAGAGTGTTTAGCCGACTCACTAATTAAGGTTTAAATGGGCCTGAAGATTCATTACATGGGACCATCCAAAGGGCAGCTGATGCCTTTTTGAGGCTCAGTGTTTAGTGCTGGAGACGGTGTTAATCGAGTCACATGAGGCTGTGGAATTAGGAACGTATTGACACTGGGCTGAAAGGCCTCGAAAAGACTGGAGGCCAACCTTCCCACGCCATTGAAAGAGTCTAACACAGGTTTCATATTCAAGAGATCAGCAAATGGGGCAGATGAGCCACGATGGGCAAGCAAAGATAGTCCTGCAAAATGAGACTTTTGACATTCAGTATAACCTCTGTGGCCAGTTGCATAAGCATCTTAGACTAGTCTTACAAGTTAGTCATCTAATTTGTTGGTCGTAATTAGATGATCCTAACTTTAAGTCAGTTCTCAATTAACTAATTAGCCCAATCAAATTGCTAGTTGGCCAAACTCCTGCTCTTCAATGTTTAGGGCTGGACTCATACAGCACACCCACAGAAAGTCTGACCAATATGACAAGCTCAAATCTGATTGGCTGACCATATGCAGCGTTGTTTAACGTTTGCTTTTTTTAAAGTTAATATCCAGAACGGTCCACCGTACCAGCCGAGACTAGGAGAAATGTGCTGTAAAAGTGCAGTTGCTGATATATTCTCAAATTAAAACGTTTTTTTTCTCTTTATGTCCCCATTAAAAAATTTTTCCCAAGCTTTATGGAGTATAAAGGCCCGTTTGCACCAGTTATATCGCCCTTTGCAAAAACCCAATAGGGTTTTTCCATTGACTTTGGTATTATTGCAGAAAATAAGCTCTGTGACCAATGTATTGTTACACATTTTGTTCAAAATCCTTAGCCGTCACACCAGTTCATTCTTCCATTTAATTTAAAGTATATCAGGGCCTTTATGGAGAAGCGGCTCACTGCAAAGCCAAATGACATCCAGCTTCCCCTCAATGGACGTTATAGAGTTAGACAACACCCTACTTAGCCTGGATGCCGGCCTCCCCTGATATTCCGGGTTCTCCGGAAAAAAAAATGGCGTTTGGGGGGTAAAATGTGTGTTATTTTGGCAAGGTTGCCTGCTAAAATTGTCATTCCTGGGTCTACATAATTAATAATAATAATACTAGAGCCGGGACTTTAACTCGTTAATTAAGATTAATTAATTACGGGACTTTAACGCGTTAATTAATGAAGCAAAATAACATAATTTTAACCACACTTATTTTTGCACCGCGGAACGTTTCTCAATGAATGAGTTTCGACGGACCGATTATACTGGAACACCAGCTAGCGCTCACGAGTCACGACAACAACAAACCACCAGAGTGAACATGAGCGAAGAAGCTGATGAGACCGCTCTGCTTGGCCCCGTGGAGGGGACATTTAGTTTTAAAAAACGAAAGGATGGAAGCGTCGACAAGAGCACGGTTGTGTGCAAGCGATACAACAAGGAGTTAGCGTATCACCGCAGCACATCGCGCCTCAAATATCACAAATACGCTTTTGCTACAATTAACGGCAAACATTGCGTTGGTCTGCTGGACTGAAATAAATAAACTATATTTTGTTGATTAAGCTTTCAGTCATTATTCAATGGGATACTAAAATAAATGTGAAAAATTTCTTCTCACTGTTCGCAGGTCAAATATTTATATGCAATTAAAATGCGATTAATTTCAATTAATTAATTACAAAGCCTCTAATTAATTAGATTTTTTTTTTTATCGGGTCCCGGCCCTAAATAATACATTTTATTTGTATTGCACTTTACATTTAGAAACAAATCTCAAAGTGCTACAGTTAAGATCATTTAAAAATAGGAAAATACTAATAGATTTAATAGCTTAAAGACATACACTCTAAAAACTGCTGGGTTAAAAACAACCCAAGTTGGGTTAAAAATGGACAAACCCAGAAATTGGGTTGTTTGAACCCATTGAATGGACCCATTAAAACAACCCAATTGCTGGGTTTGTCCATTTTTAACCCAACTTGGGTTGTTTTTAACCCAGCAGTTTTTAGAGTGTAAGCTCTCCAAAAAAATAAATGTTTTAAGTCATTTTTTTTTAAGTCTCAAGAGCTTGAGGTGCCCTCAGATGGTCGCGTAGGGCATTCCAAATCCAAATTGAGGTCGCTGTAACCCGCGGACATGGAAAACAACCCACGGGAAAACCGCAGACTTGGCAACACACTGCAGTTGAGTTCTGTTGACGTTTGACAACTAACATAATGCGTCGCTCCGCTGCTCTGATTGGTTGTAGGTCTATCCAATCGAGGTCTTTCCTGGTTGTGTTGAAACACGCCCCATAATCACAGCCCCAATGAAGTATGAGACTCATATTCTGACGTCAGGCTACACCCTACCCATATACCTCTATCTCTAAACATAACTCCACCCATTAGGTCCACAGAGGCGGAGCTTGCCCTGGTTTTACATCCAGAGAGGACATCAATTGGATCTGCAGTTAGCACCACTTGCCTTTATGTGGCCTACTTTTCCATCCTAATACCCATGACAAAGTCTCTGTCCTCTTCTTTTTAGGCGGACGAAACCGAAGACGAGGATGACGATGCAGAGAGAGAAGACGAGGGACTGTCCTGTAGTGAGAATGAGGATGAGGAAGGTCCTTATTCGAGCATTGGGGCGGCACATTTGGCAGCCCGCCTGCGTGCCACAGCACAGCGCTTCCTCAGGAACATGGGCCGCATCCTGGCCATCACACTACTGGCACTGGCTGGTGAGACAATCAGAACAATTCACAGAAGCAATGCAATATGAACAGGGCTTCACATTAACACCCCGAGGTGGACAAAGTACACGACTTCATTACTTGAGTAAAAGTGAGAGTACTACTGGTCAAATATTACTCGTTACAAGGGAAAGTTGTAAAAACTGATTTTTACTTAAGTAAAAGTACTGTTTTCAAAAGTACTTAAGTATCAAAAAAAGTTTTTTTTTTTTTTTTTTTTTTTGTCGCCGCATTATTGTATTATAGTTGTATAAATGCACATTATGCCATCATGGTTTAAGCCCGTCAGTGACGCTCCATCTGACACACTAGCAGACGACTAACTTAAACTCATTTAAATAGTTGTAGAAAAGTTACAAAGCTCTTTATAAAGCTGCTGTCACTTTAAGGCCGAATGCACGGATCCAATACACTGATACACATCTGATATTCTCACACTGTTCACCTTCACTGAAGACAGAATCAACTTTGTTTATGTGAATACTCCACTAAATGAGCATTTGGACATCCGTCTTCTTCCATTTTGCTCTAAACTATAAATCAGTGTTTAATAAATGCTGTGAAATCATTGAACTTCACGAGACTCTACAAGAGTGATTCCTGAAAGGCTTTCTGCAAAAACCCAAACACCTTTTAAAGAAGAAAAAAATCATCCGCTGACTTTCAAAGCTGCGACAGAAACGACTTTCGACCTTGATAGAAATGTAGTGGAGTAAAAAGGACGATATTTGTCTTTCAGATGGAGTGAAGTTAAAGTCAGAAGTTTACAGAAAAAATAATACTCCAGTAAAGTACAGATACTCAAACAGTGTCCTTAAGTACAGGACTGGAGTAAATGAGCTGAGCTACTGTCCAGCTCTGTTAACACCCTCCAACCCGGCATATGCAGGTGGACTTGGCACTTTGAAAAAATACATTTTTCAATTGTAGTCTTTTAAAAAGGCATCTGAAATTATAAACTAAGTGCAATGTAGTGTTGTCAAATATATATATTTGTTTAATACATATCGATACTGAAATTCTAATTTATTAATTCTAATTTAACAATGTCCCTTGAATTACACTCAAACCCGCCTCCACTCACTCACATGTTTGCTCCGGACGAGTATTGTTACTGTTAAAGGGCTTGAATTTCTCCATGGGATTGCATGTATTGCACATAATTGTATTAATTCCCGTAGATTTTGTGCTCACACTCACATGCAGCCGTCTCTCAGAACTAAATTGAGCACTTTTTTTAGTGCATATTGTGCTTAAACAGTCAAATATACACACAATAATGGTCTTGGCGAGTATTCGTGTAAACATTGTTTTGTGAAGGTAAACAGTTGAGAAAGAAAACACATGTGTAACAGTATAATGGATACGTGCATCAGCTCTTAAAGTGACAGCAGCCTAATAAACCTGCTGACAAATATCTATATGGCAGTTTTTCAGTGAAAATGTAGCGAGGCTAGTTGCTTTGGAGAACCACTAGCCATTAAAAAATTAATGTCAAGCCCTGAATACAAACAATAAAAGAAATTGAATGGAGGCGACAAAATACAAGGTCCTTTTGCTATTGAAATGTTTGTTTTCAATCCCTTCTAAATACTGTATTTTCCGCACTATAAGGCACACTTAAAAGCCTTTAATTTTCTCAAAAAAGTGTGCCTTATAATCCAGAGCGCCTTATATATGGATCAAAATGTTTCTGTACGACTGGTAAACTACAAAGCCGCACCGCGTCTCTACAGTCACTATTTGTATAAAGGGAACAGCGCTAGCACGGGACATGAACACCGATCAATTTCGAGGTGGTCCTTCTTGGTGCTTTCGTTTAATGAAAAGACGTAATCTCTCCATCCGAACACGAACTACCGTCTCGCAGGAACTGCCTAAAGATTACCAAGGCAGGGAGATATTGTTCAAATGCACATCAACGTTTGAACAACGTTACCTTGGGAGTGAACGGAGTTGTCAGTACGCTTAATAAAGTTTGACTTTATCTGACATTCCCTTTAGCACAGCTCCATTCACATTTATGCATTTGGCAGACGCTTTTATCCAAAGCGACATACATTGCATTCAATGTACACATTTTTACATTATTGTCAGATCTTCTCCATCTAATGTATGCATAATGCAAACCCAGTCAAACGTTTGACTGCAGTATTTTCTATTCTATGCGCTTTATAATCCGGTGCGCCCTATATATGAAAACAGGTCTAAAATAGGCCATTCATTGAAGGTGCGCCTTATAGTGCGGAAAATACGGTAGTATGTGTGACTAGAAATGATATGATATCTTGAAAATAGTGACAAATGGCTACTATTGCTCATATTCCACGTCATGCATCTTAAAGTGTACGGATTGCATGTCTTTCTCTCCGCAGGAATCACTTTACCCTCGGCGTTCTCCGCCTTCTACTTCCTCCTGTTTATTGGTGTGTGCACGTGGTGGGCTTGCCACTTTCCCATCAGCCATCTGGGGTTTAATACACTGTGTGTGATGGTGGCCTTCTTCACAGGCGGACACCTGGTGTGTCTTTACCTGTACCAGAGCTCATTCGCTCAAGAGATGTTCTCTCCGGCGGGCCTTTGGGCCAGGTACGGCTCTTCATTTCTCATCTTCACATTCCTAGTATGTTCATAATAACTGCTCGCTTCATTTCCACGGCCCTGTTATTGGTGCATTAATCTCATTTCGGCTAGATAGTGTACCATACCTCGTTTAACATCCTTGTTTGTCCTGGAACGACATTCCTGCTTACTGTGATTTAAAAGTAGGCAAACTCTGACAGCATGATTTGGGTTGGGTTTAATCTCAGGGCTAGGTTTGGGGTTGGGGTTGGGACTGTATTTTCTTGATAGGAATCTTGTTCCAAGACCAACAAAAGATGTTGATCCAGAAACATGTTCTGCTTGGCAGAATCGCACTGACCATTATTGGTAGTGACACCAAGAAATGATTATGTTGCTAATATGATGCAGGAAAATTATTAACTGTAAAATTACCATATTTATATACTATGGCATTTACATTGTTCTCCAATGTGCTTCAGAGAATAAACACATTGCATTATTGTATATATATATATATATATATATATATATATATATATATATATATATATATATATATATATATATATATATATATATATATATATATATTTCTTATACATTAATTGTTGTGTATTTATATAAAGATAATAATTATACACACTACACACACATCTATTATGTAATTCCCAAACTTTTATTTTGGATGCGATTAATCGATTTCACAGCACTTTATTTTTATTTTTATTTTATTTTTTATTTCTTCCTGCAGGTTTGGTCCACTATAAATTAAAATAAGAAATGTTGCCTTGGCTGAAATAGTTGAAATAAGATTTTTATTTTACTTCATTTCATGTTTACCTTTCTTTAGTAATTATTTCTTAGTAAACATATTAAAAGTCATATAAAAATATCATTACATTAATTGCGGATGGAATTTCCCTTCTCTCTGCCTGACTGTGGTGTGTGTGTGTGTGTGTGTGTGTGTGTGTGTGTGTGGGTTAAACAAGCAGTCCCGTTAATATGTGTTCATTACACAAGGCGTGTGTGAGAGCAGGGTGTGTATGTGTGTGAGAGAGAGCAGGGTGTGTGTGTGTGTGTGTGTGTAGGTGCGTAAGAGAGAGCAGTGTGTGTGTGTGTGTGTGTGTGACCTGGTAATCCCTACGTTATGGGGACAAAATGTCCCCACAAAGATGGCAATATCCGAAATCCTTGTCCTTGTGGGGACATTTTTAGGTCCCCATGAGGAAAACATCTTATAAATCACACAGAAGGAGTTTTTTTGAGAAAGTAAAAATGCAGAATGTTTCCTGTGATGGGTAGGTTTAGGGGCTGTGTGTGTGTGTGTGTGTGTGTGTGTGTGTGTGTGTGTGTGTGAGAGTGTGTGTATGTAATGGGCAGGTTTAGGGGCAGTGTAAGGGGATAGAAAATACGGTTTGTACAGTATAAAAAGCATTACGCATATGGAATGCCCCCATACGTCCCAAAAACAAACGTGTGAGTTTGTGTATGTAAATACCAGTCATTGCGGGCCTGAAATAGAGCCTCGGGCTGAGGAGATGAAGGTGTGTTTCCTTCAGCCTTGTGTAACGCTGAGACTGGAGCTGTAGCTCTGGACACACACACTCATGTCTCTGACACATTAATCGCTGCTGACCCGTGATCACTGTCACAGCTGTCACACTCACATAAAACACATCGCTGTCATAGACATGCCACACACACGCTCTCATCCTTCAGGATTATTAGCTGTGTTAAAGGTGCAATATGTCAGATTTTTTTTTCAGATAATTTTGCCTGTTTTAATCAAAAACTCACTTCATTTTTATTTTATTTTCAACAAAACAAGAAAAAAATATATTGTCATTTTACTGATCTAGTAAATGCATCTTGATTTAAGAATTGTTAGATATTCAGATGAGAAACAAGACAAAATGACTGAGTAAGAAGAGCATTTTTTGCAGTGTAACTAATGTCTAGCGCTGTTGTAGTTTCGCTCAAACATTACGGACCATGGCAAACAGACTTCGGGACAAAATGAGAAATCAAAAGAGACGTTTTCCAGATGGCGAGAGGTTTGCACCACACACACACACACACACACACACACACACACACACACACACACAGACACACACACACACACACACACACACACACACACACACACACATTTGCATTTGACATTTAAACACCGAGGAGCTGGACATGAACATGAGAACTGCGTCGAGCTGAAACTAGCAGGACACACTTTGCACCGGATGAATGATAGAGCCCAATAAGTCCAAATCTCAACAGTTGCCACTCACTCTTTCTTCAGAACATGGAGTATTGATTGTGTTTTCTTTGTTTGTCTCCAGACTCTTTGGCCTGAAGGATGTAATAAAGCCTGGGAACTGCTCTTCCTTTGACCTGGTCCTCAACACACAGCATGACTGGCCTGTGTATGTCAATCCTGGCATCCTCCTGCTCCTGTACTTCTCTGTGACCGTTGTGCTGAAGATCAACAGCTACACTCTGGGCCACAACGACAAGGTGCTTACACACACTCATATATTCAATAATAATAGCAATAATAATAATAATAATAATTCACCCTATATAGAAATGATCTCAAGACACTCACACACACTGTATGCGTGTTTCAGCAGAGTGTCAGTGCTGTTTTTCAACCAGCGGAAGTCAGGTTTAAAAACAAGAATAAAAGAGCTATACAGTGCATATAATTGAATTTAATGTTTTTTGTGTGTGTGTGTGGATTAAAGGGATAGTTCACCCAAAAATGAAAATTCTGTCATCTTTACTCTCCCTCATGTTGTTCCAAACCTGTGTGAGTTTCTTTCTTCTGCTGAACACAAAAGAAGATATTTTGAAGAATGTTTTTAACCAAGCAGAAAGAGCAACCATTGTATTTTTTCCCCTTCTATGGTAGTGAATGGTTGCTCTTTATGCTTTTTTTTTCTCTTTTCTGGGTGAACTATCCCTTTAATTCCTCGTAATGCATTAAAAAAAAACTTGTTACATTCCTAATGGAACCGGTTTAATATTTTGTACCTGAACGTTGCTATGTTTTTACCGGGTTATTGCATATTAAATGCCTTTTTAATAATTAAAAATTGAGAGGATTTTTTGACATTTAAAATGTCACTACAGCAACTACAGCAAATGTTTGTGTGATGCAAGAAAATATTGTAATTTTTATTCATTTTAATTCAAGATGTTAAAATATTTTATAGGTTTTTATCAATATTTATGAGAAATTGTATTTAAATATATAATTATATAAAATGTATAAAAACATATAATATGAGAATTACCAGTATGAACTCTATTGACATCAGTGGATTTAATACAATTCATATGAATGAATAACTCATGATGACTCAAAACATTCATGTTTTCAAACAAACATATTCATTTACTTGCTTAAAACTTTACTTTCAGACAAAAACAAGGTGATAAACATCCAGAATGCTGCAATGGTTCAGCACTTCTTTTTAACCCTTTTTGTGTGCATATGCAAGCATATTTATAAACAAAATATGTTTAAAACAATATGTGTAGGAAAGAGGCTGTATGTATTTTACAAGTACATTACAAAATACATAGTTTCATTTGTAAAGCCACACAAGTCAAAACAGACCTGAAACTGTAAAAGGTGTAACTAATTAGTTTAAATGCTTACATCTTTTATAGGTTTATTTAGACAGTCTTCACACATTTCCAGTGTTTTATTTTCATACTCAAATTCATACCGAATGCATTAGACAGAGTAAACCCTCTAATTGAGTCTTGATCCACTAATTAACGTGCGTCTCATTGCTTGTGTACTATACTTTGTCTGGTTATGTGAACTTGCGTAATGTGTGTGTGTGTGTGTGTGTGTGTGTGTGTGTGTGTGTGTGTGTGTGTGTGTGTGTGTGTGTGTGTGTGTGTGTGTGTGTGTGTGTGTAGACTCATGAGGGTGGAGCAGTGGAGGCCGTGCAGGCTGAGGCTGGAGAGGAAGTGGAGCTCCGGCCGTGGGAGGACAGGAGTCACAGCAGTGAAGATGACACTAAGGTGAGAACACACACACACACACACACACACACACACACACACACACACCCCATCATGAATCAGCATCACACACCCCATCATTATCACAGTACAGAAGGAGCTTCACAGCTGGGTTTTCACAGAGATAATGACGTGTGTCCAATGAGGAGGGGTGTAAGCTGACGCTTCGGTACAGCAGGAGAGAGAAAAATTCATATAAAACTGCTTTATTTTTATTTAACTGTGTTTACTAAACAAATTGTGTCTGTCCTTAAATTAATATAATAATCAACACTCAAAAAAAACACATTGTGTGCAAACACGTAAACTTCACGTAAGGCAGTTTCTGCATTAACTTCTAAATCTAATTATAAAATTAGGTTTTTACTCCAGTTCGCCGTTGAAATGCAATCATTAATGGCTGATTTATTTAAAGACACGTTTATAATCCAGACATCAGTAACAGGTTCAGTGGAATATAATAAATAGGTAAATATTGCATATACAGTATAGGTTAATATAATGAATATATAGGCTAATATAATGAATATATAGGCTAATATAATGAATATATAGGCTAATATAATGAATATATAGGCTAATATAGTGAATATATAGGCTAATATAGTGAATATATAGGCTAATATAGTGAATATATAGGCTAATATAGTGAATAAATAGGCTAATATAGTGAATATATAGGCTAATATAGTGAATATATAGGCTAATATAGTGAATATATAGGCTAATATAGTGAATATATAGGCTAATATAGTGAATATATAGGCTAATATAGTGAATATATAGGCTAATATAGTGAATATATAGGCTAATATAGTGAATATATAGGCTAATATAGTGAATATATAGGCTAATATAGTGAATATATAGGCTAATATAGTGAATATATAGGCTAATATAGTGAATAAATAGGCTAATATAGTGAATATATAGGCTAATATAGTGAATATATAGGCTAATATAGTGAATATATAGGCTAATATAGTGAATATATAGGCTAATATAGTGAATATATAGGCTAATATAGTGAATATATAGGCTAATATAGTGAATATATAGGCTAATATAGTGAATATATAGGCTAATATAGTGAATATATAGGCTAATATAGTGAATAAATAGGCTAATATAGTGAATATATAGGCTAATATAGTGAATATATAGGCTAATATAGTGAATATATAGGCTAATATAGTGAATATATAGGCTAATATAGTGAATATATAGGCTAATATAGACCTGCGTGAAGTTGGCCCCCCACCCAACGCAAAACTTCTGCAAAATAGTCTCAATCGTTTGTGCTCCGTTTGTGCTGGTTTGTGCCGTAAAAAATTTCGTTTGTGCTGCTTTGGTTTTTAAGATATTAAAAGAACATTTATAGGTCATTCTGAGGTCACTCAGCCCCCCACAAGCTCCAAATTCACCCCAAATAGTCTCAATCGTTTGTGCTCTGTTTGTGCTGGTTTGTGCCGGTAAAATTTTCGTTTGTGCTGCTTTCGTTTTTAAAATATTGGACTTTTAAATTATGGACGATGACGTCACCAGCCCCCCAACCTGCTCCAAATTCACCCAAAATAGTCTCAATCGTTTGTGCTCCGTTTGTGCTGGTTTGTGCTGGTAATATTTTCGTTTATGCTGCTTCCGTTTTTAAAATATTATACATTGAATTATAGACGATGACGTCACCAGCCCCCCGACCTGCTCCAAATTCACTTCAAATAGTCTCGTTAGTTTGTGCTCCGTTTGTGCTGGTTTGTGCCGGTAAAAGTTTCATTTGTGCTGCCTCCGTTTTTTAGATATTAAAAAAATATTAAGCTTTGCATTCTGAGGTCACTCAGCCCCCGACCTGCTCCAAGTTGACCGCAAATAGTCTCAATCGTTTGTGCTCCGTTTGTGCTGGTTTGTGCCGGTAAAAGTTTCGTTTGTGCTGCTTTCGTTTTTAAAATAATATACATTGAATTATAGACGATGACGTCACCAGCCCCCGGACCTGCTTCAAGTTGACCGCAAATAGTCTCAATCGTTTGTACTCCGTTTGTGCTGGTTTGTGCCGGTAAAAGTTTCGTTTGTGCTCCTTTCGTTTTTAAAAAATTATACATTGAATTATAGACGATGACATCACCAGCCCCCCCGACCTGCTCCAAGTTCAGCACAATTCTCCCTCGGTGTGAACACTTTTTAGGAATCAAATTGCAAAAGACTTTGTCAAGGATAACCATCACAGCATTTGTTCAATAAACAATTATTTTTATTCCATTCACTGGTCTCTCCTGATTTAACGTTTTAATTATTTGCAAGGGGTTTCATCTGCTGCACTTCACTCCCACCACTAGGTGTAAGTGACACACTAGTAGTGGAAATTAGTTAGTAGAGGAAAAGTTGATATAAAAATCAATCTACAAAAGTCGTTACTAAAACAAATCTGGCAAATGTAAGTACAATGTTTTACACTGTCAGTTACAATATTATTAGTTACCTTCAAGATTAATGGTACAACATTCAAAAGTTAAGATTGTCAAGGTTTATTGAACAGAAAACTCTTTGATAATACAACTATGAAATGGTAATTACAGCTGCAAGTTAGTTTTTTAATACATTGTGCATCTAGGAGTCAACCTATCCTTATATTTGAACAAATACAGTAATACATAAAATATGTAAACTGTACATGACATTTGAGTCAGGATTATTTCAGTAGGTAATTATGTTTGTTTATGCCAGATGCCCAAGAAACCAGCAGTCGACAGAGATTCCATTTTCACAGTCTTGTGCTCATCAAAAGAGGCCATAGTACAAAATGGCAACATAGCTACTCCTAATCAGAGCATCTGGACAGAGCTTAGTAAGCAGCTAGAAAACAAGATCACTGCAAAGGCTCTATACACTTTTGTTAAACTAAACAGGCACAAAATCTGGACTGCTTTAGGGTTTAATTGTGAACGTGATCATGAAACAAGTGGCAGTAGTGATAACACTGATTTTGAGCCAGGATCCCATTCCCCCAGACCAAAAGATGCCTGGACTTTTGATCTTGAAGTTCCATTTCAGAAATGGATTGAATTCATGCCTGAAACAGTTTCATACAAAGACAAGTTCTCCAAAACACAAAAAAGGGAATACACAATTTTGAAGCCGGGCATCTGGACGCATGTGATAAATCATCACATTTGGCAAGAAGTGAAATGCCCCTGCACAGTTGTCTTTAAAAGAGCCAAGGTCTATCCATCAGCCACAGATAAATATATAGAAATCAGAGGCAACTGTAAGGAGTGTCGTGGCCACATTCACATAAAATGTGACAGAGAGCCTGAAATGAACAGCCCAATGGTGTTCAAGTGTTTAATTAAAAACACTGATGACTCCCTGCACACTGGCTGTTCCAAACGTGCGATGTCTGGTAACTTGCGTTTGCAAATATCCAAAGAACTGTGTGAGGGTAGAATGGAGCCGCATGTGTGGAGGGCATCAGAAGCAGCAAAGCTGATGGAGTTTGGAGATCCTGAACCGAGCCATCTGCCTAATTTGGCCACCCTGCGCAAAGCAAAGCAAGAGAGAAATGACATAGAATTAGGTGACAAGGACCCGATTTTGTCAGTACAGATGCTAAAATACAGTCCACCTCACAGTGGTAGCATTAAAGACATTGGACTGGACAAGTTTTTCTGTCACTATTGGAGTCAAACACAAATGTATATGTACAAGTCATTATCAAAGACATCTACTAACCCCACTGTGAGTTTTGATGCAACTGGCTCAGTTGTGAGGAAACTACAGAGACCAAGTGGTAAATCTGGCCATATATTTTTATATCAGGGCGTTCTGGCACGAGATGAGAACTCAAGTGTCCCAGTGGTGCAAATGTTGTCAGAGAGACATGATGTTAATGCCATAACACATTGGCTGAGAGAATGGATACGCGCAGGTGCACCAACACCGAAGGAGGTTGTCAGTGACTTTTCTCTGGCTTTGCTTGGAGCTCTGGTCAAGGCTTTTACTCCTCATCCTGATCTAAAGACCTACGTCAATGAGTGTTGTGGTGTCTTACTCTGCAAACAGTCAGCAAAAGTGCCATCTTGTTTTGTTCGGGTTGATGTTGCTCACTGCATCAAGATGATCTGCCAGTGGGACTGCTTGAAGAAGAAACCACATCGCATCAAAGATTTTTTTGTGAGGTCAATGGCACAGCTTCTCATGTCACAATCCATGGATGATGCAAGAGAGCTACTACGCAGCATTACTGTTGTGGCTCTCAGTGAAGCAGAGGGCAATGACAGCTCTGGAGTCCCCCTCATATCAGAGAGGTGCAAGAAACACCTAAAAGCCAGAATTGCTGAAGAGTGTGTCATCATTCCAGATGTGGAGGGTGAGGACCTGGAAGAAGGGGATCCATGTGACCAAACACAGACAGACCTACGGCAGTGGGTGACAGACATATGTGATGAGAGCAGGTCACTTGCCGTATCTAATGGTGATCATGACAATATGCACTTTCTCCCTGAGATTATTCCCAATATAATCTGGATTGCAAGTTACTTGCCACTCTGGACAGGAGTAATGATCCCTCACCACCGAAGCACCAATATCACCGCAAGTTCCGCCAATGTTGAAGCAGAGTTCAAAAACATCAAACATGGCCTTTTCAAGCATGAAAACCTGCCTATTCGGGTGGATCGATTCATTGCTCGACATCTGTCCTTCATTGAAGGCAACATGCGAATTTGTTCTGCTAAACAGAAAGCTGGGGAAAAAAGTGAAGAAGATACAACCATTTCAACAGTGATCACGACAGACAACAATCCACTACCCACCACAACCTGTATTGATGGAAAGACAGAAATGGGCACTTACTGTTCTGGGAAGTCTGACCCCCTCACAATCATCCATCCAACAGATGAAGACGCTGTTGAAAACTGGAGAGGCCAAGCGGTTCCACCCAAAAAGAGGAAGAGGAACTCATACCTCTCTCCTTGTCCTGAATGGCTCCATGCGGATCCATCTGTCAGGGGAAAAAAACTGAAAGTAGATCTGTTGAAAAATGGAAATAATCAACAGCCTGTTAAACTCAGGAAATCAAGAGTCTCTGTGCTGAACACATGTGCATTCGATGCTTTTTGTCAGTGCTTATGTTGTGCTTTCTGCGATAGTGTCACTTTTGAAAATATTGTTTGCGGTGAGGATTCCAACAACCTCCTCCAACTTGTGAAATCCATCACCACAAAGGGTCTGAATGCACAGGCCTACATACAGAGGGCAGAGCTGGTGAGTGGAATATTCAAAGCTGTCCGATTGAAATCTGGTGCTCTTCAAATCGATGCACAGTGCCACATCTCCACTATCATAGGAAAGTCAATGATAAAACATGCGTGTGTTTCCCTCACAAAACAGTGCTCCTCTCAGTATTGTGGTCTCAGCAAACAAGTCACAAGGGAAATTCCATTAGTTTGTACTTCTGTTGCTGTACTACAGGCTTCTGGCATGGCTCATCTTCAGACCGCGGTAGAAGAAGGCCTTAACCTTCCGGAGTCCCCCTGCCTCAGGCCAATCCAAAGTCCGTCACAGTGTCCCTCTGCATTCAAGACAGGTGCCACAGGGAAAGAGCTCTGTGCAGGAAAAGTCTCTCACAGTTACAGTCTGGGAGAACTTCTGTGGGTTGACACTGACCTGGAAAGCAACTCCACAGAATTTGCTTTGCGTGAATTTCCCTCTAATTTGATGCTCCAAGGAGAGAGATTTACTTTAAGGGCAGTCATTGCTTTCAGAGGAGGCTTAACCCAGGATGCTCTTGGACATTATGTGGCCTACTGCAGGAGGTCTCCATGTGTCTGGGAGATGTATGACGACCTGAGAAGTGGAGTAACAGGAGCGTCAGAAAAAAACAAAATATGCCCACATGCTGTATTATACACAAAAGACTAATTTCATTATTTAAAATTACTTTCACAAGTACACGTATTTTTGTTGTATGCCACACAACCTTGTTTTCCGATTCCTGTTTGGAGAAGAAGTATCTGCTTTTTTTGAAGTCAGGCTTGATGATGTTTGCACTCAAGTCTATTATTATGTGTGGCATTTTTGGTTTGAATACAGATAGTAGCTTGTCAGTATTAAGTGTTTTTAAGTTTAAGTTTTAAAGGTCCATTATTTGTGTTAATGGATGTTCAATAGTACACAGCAATTCAAAAGTAAAATCACTTTACTTGGCTTAATTTCGAATTCATTGAGTCATGAGTTTCCACATACATTATAGTTGGAAAACATTAGGCTTTAATGTTTCTGAAAGAAGTCTCTTCTGCTCACCAAGTCTGTATTTATTAGATCACAAATACAGTGAAAACTTTAAATCAGCTGTGAATATATAGTTAAGTGTAATTTATTCCCGTGATCAAAGCTGAATGTATCATTATTACTCCAGTCTTCAGTGTCACATGAATCTAATGATTTGCTGCTTAAGAAACATTAATTATCATCAATGTTTTTTTTTTTTGTGTGTGGAAACCATGATACACAATACATCAAAGGTTGTATGTATATAAATGGATATTTTTATTCAGCAAGGACACAATAAATCAATCAAAAGAGACAGCAAAGACAATTATACTGATACAAATATTACTATTTAAAATAAATTTGTATAATAATGTATGATAAACGTTATACATACAATGTAATTGTATGTTAAAATAAATAAAAGTTATTTGTATCTTTGATTTATAGACAGGTAAAAAACACAAAAATGTATCAAGGTTTTTACAAAAATATTAAGCATGCAATTTTATTTTTTATTTTTTACATTGATAAAAATAAGAACCATTCTTTATTTTACTATGATTTCTGAAGGGTGATATTAAAGACTGAAGTATGCGGAAATTTGAGCGTTGACATTACATACATAATAATTATTAATTTAAAGTGTAATATTTCACAAAAACTGCCTTTGGTGAGGTTAAGAGACTTGTTTCAAAAATATTTAAAAATCTTATTTCCAAACTTTTGACCGGTTACTTTACTGTATAGGAGATACGCACATATTTAGCCTATTGTATAAACACATTAGCAAACAGATTAACGTTATATGGTGCGTGCATTAGTGACAATGTTAATTTTACCACTGTTATTCACGTAAAAACATGCATTAACAAGTAAAAAACACTTACCTTGGACTGGAGTTTGTTTTACATCCACATCCTGTGATCCGCCGTGTCCGTTAAAAGTTGAAAAATGCACAGTAATGCTACTGTTTAATGTAATTTGGTTTGCCGTTTGAATCAGGCTAACTTGTATTGTTAAAAAAAGAAAGCCACAAAACGAAACTTTTACCGGCACAAACAAGCACAAACGGAGTACAAACGATTGAGACTATTTGCGGTCAACTTGAAGCAGGTCCGGGGGCTGGTGAATATATAGGCTAATATAATGAATATATAGGCTAATATAGTGAATATATAGGCTAATATAGTGAATATATAGGCTATTATAGTGAATATATAGGCTAATATAGTGAATATATAGGCTAATATAGTGAATATAGAGGCTATTATAGTGAATATATAGGCTAATATAGTGAATATATAGGCTAATATAGTGAATATAGAGGCTATTATAGTGAATATATAGGCTAATATAGTGAATATATAGGCTAATATAGTGAATATATAGGCTAATATAATGAATATATAGGCTAATATAATGAATATATAGGCTAATATAGTGAATATATAGGCTAATATAGTGAATATATAGGCTAATATAGTGAATATATAGGCTAATATAGTGAATATATAGGCTAATATAGTGAATATATAGGCTAATATAGTGAATATATAGGCTAATATAGTGAATATATAGGCTAATATAGTGAATATATAGGCTAATATAATGAATATATAGGCTAATATAGTGAATATATAGGCTAATATAGTGAATATATAGGCTATTATAGTGAATATATAGGCTAATATAGTGAATATATAGGCTAATATAGTGAATATATAGGCTAATATAGTGAATATAGAGGCTATTATAGTGAATATATAGGCAGATATAGGTTAATATAATGAATATATAGGCTATTATAGTGAATATATAGGCTAATATAGGTTAATATAATGAATATATAGGCTAATATAGGTTAATATAGTGAATATATAAGCTAATATAGTGAATATATAAGCTAATATAGTGAATATATAGGCTAATATAGTGAATATATAGGCTATTATAGTGAATATATAGGCTAATATAATGAATATATAGGCTAATATAATGAATATATAGGCTAATATAATGAATATATAGGCTAATATAGTGAATATATAGGCTAATATAATGAATATATAGGCTAATATAGTGAATATATAGGCTAATATAGTGAATATATAGGCTAATATAATGAATATATAGGCTAATATAGTGAATATATAGGCTAATATAGTGAATATATAGGCTAATATAGTGAATATATAGGCTAATATAGTGAATATATAGGCTAATATAGTGAATATATAGGCTAATATAGTGAATATAGAGGCTATTATAGTGAATATATAGGCAGATATAGGTTAATATAATGAATATATAGGCTATTATAGTGAATATATAGGCTAATATAGGTTAATATAGTGAATATATAAGCTAATATAGTGAATATATAAGCTAATATAGTGAATATATAGGCTAATATAGTGAATATATAGGCTATTATAGTGAATATATAGGCTAATATAGTGAATATATAGGCTAATATAGTGAATATATAGGCTATTATAGTGAATATATAGGCTAATATAGTGAATATATAGGCTAATATAGTGAATATATAGGCTATTATAGTGAATATATATGAATATATAGGCTATTATAGTGAATATATAGGCTAATATAGGTTAATATAATGAATATATAGGCTAATATAGGTTAATATAGTGAATATATAGGCTAATATAGGTTAATATAGTGAATATATAGGCTAATATAGGTTAATATAATGAATATATATGCTATTATAGTGAATATATAGGCAAATATAGGTTAATATAATGAATATATAGGCTAATATAGGTTAATATAGTGAATATATAGGCTAATATAGGTTAATATAATGAATATATAGGCTAATATAGGTTAATATAATGAATATATAGGCTAATATAGTGAATATATAGGCTAGTATAGTGAATATATAGGCTAATATAGGCTAATATAATGAATATATAGGCTAATATAGTGAATATATAGGCTAATATAGTGAATATAGAGGCTAATATAGTGAATATATAGGCTAATATAGTGAATATATAGGCTAATATAGTGAATATATAGGCTAATATAGTGAATATATAGGCTAAAATAGTGAATATATAGGCTAATATAATGAATATATAGGCTAATATAGTGAATATATAGGCTAATATAGTGAATATATAGGCTAATATAGTGAATATAGAGGCTAATATAGTGAATATATAGGCTAATATAGTGAATATATAGGCTAATATAATGAATATATAGGCTGATATAATGAATATTAAGGTTAATATAATGAATATATAGGCTAATATAGGTTAATATAATGAATATATAGGCTAATATAATGAATGTATAGGTTAATTTAATGAATATATAGGCTAATATAGGTTAATATAGTGAATATATAGGCTAATATAGGCTAATATAGTGAATATATAGGCTAATATAGTGAATATATAGGCTATTATAGTGAATATATAGGCTAATATAGTGAATATATAGGCTAATATAATGAATATATAGGCTAATATAATGAATATATAGGCTAATATAGGTTAATATAATGAATATATAGGCTAATATAATGAATGTATAGGTTAATTTAATGAATATATAGGCTAATATAGGTTAATATAGTGAATATATAGGCTAATATAGTGAATATATAGGCTAATATAGTGAATATATAGGCTAATATAGTGAATATATAGGCTAATATAATGAATATATAGGCTAATATAGTGAATATATAGGCTAATATAGTGAATATATAGGCCAATATAATGAATATATAGGCTAATATAATGAATATATAGGCTAATATAGTGAATATATAGGCTAATATAGTGAATATATAGGCTAATATAGTGAATATATAGGCTAATATAGTGAATATATAGGCTAATATAGTGAATATATAGGTTAATTTAATGAAAATATAGGCTAATATAATGAATATATAGGCTAATATAGTGAATATATAGGCTAATATAGTGAATATATAGGCTAATATAGTGAATATATAGGCTAATATAGTGAATATATAGGCTAATATAGTGAATATATAGGCTAATATAGTGAATATATAGGCTAATATAGTGAATAAATAGGCTAATATAGTGAATATATAGGCTAATATAGTGAATATATAGGCTAATATAGTGAATAGATAGGCTAATATAGTGAATATATAGGCTGATATAGTGAATATATAGGCTAATATAGTGAATATATAGGCTAATATAGTGAATATATAGGCTAATATAGTGAATATATAGGCTAATATAGTGAATATATAGGCTAATATAGTGAATATATAGGCTAATATAGTGAATATATAGGCTAATATAGTGAATATATAGGCTAATATAGTGAATAAATAGGCTAATATAGTGAATATATAGGCTAATATAGTGAATATATAGGCTAATATAGTGAATAGATAGGCTAATATAGTGAATATATAGGCTGATATAATGAATATATAGGCTAATATAGTGAATATATAGGCTAATATAGTGAATATATAGGCTAATATAGTGAATATATAGGCTAATATAGTGAATAAATAGGCTAATATAGTGAATATATAGGCTAATATAATGAATATATAGGCTAATATAGTGAATATATAGGCTAATATAGTGAATAAATAGGCTAATATAGTGAATATATAGGCTAATATAGTGAATATATAGGCTAATATAGTGAATATATAGGCTAATATAGTGAATATATAGGCTAATATAGTGAATATATAGGCTAATATAGTGAATAGATAGGCTAATATAGTGAATATGTAGGCTAATATAGTGAATAGATAGGCCAATATAGTGAATATATAGGCTATTATAGTGAATATATAGGCTAATATAGTGAATAGATAGGCTAATATAGTGAATATATAGGCTAATATAGTGAATAGATAGGCTAATATAGTGAATATGTAGGCTAATATAGTGAATAGATAGGCCAATATAGTGAATATATAGGCTAATATAATGTTTTCCCGCCTTGTTGGCAGAGGTTATTTACACTGACTCCGCCCACTGGTGTCTGTCAGATGCTGGATTGTCAACAGTAGCAATACTGTTGAGTTAGAAAGTTTTGACGCAAACCTACCCAAGTTTGAATCCAGCTTTTGCAGATTCGCTCTACTCCCCTTTCTCATCACATATCAGTTCAGAAAGGCATTTATTTTCATTAAAAAATTAAGAATCTGCCACTATTTATAAGTGTAAATATCATCTAACTACTATTTATACTTATTCCAAAGAAAACACGGGCCTTTTTACAGTGTAAGTAGAATATATCGCTATTAAACTTAATGTAAATAACCGCTGCCATTATCTGATCACATTTTACAATGTCAAGCGAATGCTGAATATTCAGAGCTTTAACCACTTCTTACCTATTAATGATGTGGAATAAATGTTTGATTAATATTTGATAATCATCAGATGAATTGATTATGTGTGTTCTGACACACACTCCTCATGTTTTGTGTGGCGTAGCAAACACTTCTCACCGCGGGAGACTCGCCTCTGTCTGAAGCACTCGTCTCTAAAGAACCCGTGAGCAATGGCTCAGGCCAACAGGACATGGGTGAGGAAACACAAGGACATTACACTCACAGAAGATCCCAGTTCACATTCAGGTGTATCCTAACGTGTGTGTGTGTGTGTGTGTGTGTGTGTGTGTGTGGGTGCAGCACCGGCTGGAGAGGCTGCGGCCGATAATCCTCTGCGTCTGGTGGGACGAATGATCCTGCAGCAGAGTTACATCTGTGCCCTCATCGCCATGATGGTAATCCATCTATCCATCCATCCATCCATCCATCCATCCATCCATCCATCCATCCATCCATCCATCCATCCTTCCCTTCCTCCCTCCCTCCCTCCCTCCCTCCCTCCCTCCCTCCCTCCCTCCATACCTCCCTCCCTCCCTCCCTCCATACATCCATCCACCCATCCATCTATTCATCCATCCACCCATTCATTCATCCAACCACCCATCCATCCATCTGTCCCATCCATCCATCCACCTCTCTATCCATCCATTCATTCATTCATCCATCCAACCACCCATCCATCCATCTGTCTGTCTGTCCCATCCATCCACCTATCCATCCATCCCCCCATTCATTCATCAATCCGTCTGTCCTCCCATCCATCCACCTATCCATCCATCTGCCTGTCCCATCCATCCACCCATCCATTCATCTATCTGCCTGTCCCATCCATCCACCCATCCATTCATCTATCTGACTGTCCCATCCATCCACCTATCCATCCATCCATCTGCCTGTCCCATCCATCCACCCATCCATTCATCTATCCGTCTGTGCCATCCATCCACCTAGCCATCCATCCACCCATCTGTCTGTCCCATCCATCCACCTATCCATCCATCCATCCATCCATCTGCCTGTCCCATCCATCCACCCATCCATTCATCTATCCGTCTGTCCCATCCATCCACCTAGCCATCCATCCACCCATCTGCCTGTCCCATCCATCCACCTTATCCATCCATCCATCCATCCATCTGCCTGTCCCGTCCATCCACCCATCCATTCATCTATCCGTCTGTCCCATCACCTAGCCATCCATCCACCCATCTGCCTGTCCCATCCATCCACCTATCCATCCATCCATCCATCCATCTGCCTGTCCCATCCATCCACCCATCCATTCATCTATCCGTCTGTCCCATCCATCCACCTAGCCATCCATCCACCCATCCGCCTGTCCCATCCATCCACCCATCTGCCTGTCCCATCCATCCACCTATCCATCCATCCACCCATCTGCCTGTCCCATCCATCCACCCATCCGCCTGTCCCATCCATCCACCCATCTGCCTGTCCCATCCATCAACCTATCCATACATCCACCCATCTGCCTGTCCCATCCATCCACCCATCCTTCTATATGTCGGTCCCATCCATCCACCTATCCATCCATCCACCCATTCATCTGCCCAACTATCCATCCATCCATCCATCCACCCATCTGTCTGTCACTGGGCTGCCAAGCCCCACCCATATTCAGTTCCTCCTCCGTTCTATTCTATATTAAAATGACCTTCAGATATGTGCCTGTAATGCATGTATGACAACTTGTCCTCTTGCAGGTGTGGAGTATAACGTACCACAGCTGGCTGACGTTTGTGCTGCTGCTGTGGTCGTGCCTGATCTGGATGCTGCGGGCGCGCCAACACTTCGCTGCTCTTTGCTCTCCCTTCATCCTGCTGTATGGCTTGGCTCTGTGTTGCCTGCAGTATGTGTGGGCCATGGACCTGGAGCCGGAGCTGCCCCAGCACATCGGCACCATGAGCCTGCGCCAGCTGGGCCTGGACCCCGCAGATTATCCCTGTTTGCGTTTGGGAGCCATGGTGAGGACAGTGAAGCTCTGGCATATTTACTTTACGTATGACTGCCATTATCACATAACACTGGCAAATAAAATGTGTGTTTAATAGAAGTTAATCATAGCCTGACAAGCCAGACCCACATTAAGATGTTTGGTCTAGAAACTCACCATTGACGGCTCAATCTGAGGGGCGGATAAACGGCTGTCTTTCAAACTCCCTCTGCACGCCATAGGATAGCGCTACACCAACCAGAGCAACGAAGGTGAAGCAGAGCTCGTTGATAGATTAAACATTCACCGTATCCGGTCGGCTAAACTCTGAACACATCTTCCCTTTTTAAGAATGACTTCAGTGCCGTTCTTTATTCTTTTCTCAGAGAAAAGCTTAACTCAAGTCTTCCAGAGTTGCGGTCAAAGCTGATTCGAGAGACCGCCGTTCGCCAGTTTCTGTGTTTACTAGAAGCACGCAAACGCAACTCGGCCGTCATTATGGCCCCGCCCACCGACTCTATACACAATGTGATTGGCCTGACCAGAGTTTGGTTTTTACAGCTCAGAAGGGTATTGAGAGTTGCTAGATGACACTCGCGGCAGATTAGATTTGCTGCCGCTAGGGGGCGTCTAGATATCTAGGCTAAGTTAATCAAGCATTTGCAGCATAATGTTGATTACCACCGGGGCTTGACATTAGCTTTTTTGCTCAGCAGTCACTGTGGCTAGTGGTTTTCGAAAGTTACTAGCCACTCAGCATCTTGCCACAATTTTGACATCGATACCATGGAGAAAAACTGCCATATAGATATTTTAAAATCATCTCATAATTTGTCAGCAGGTTTATTAGGCTGCTGTCACTTTAAGAGTTGACGCACGGATCCATTACCCTGTTACACATGCGTTTTCTTTCTCAACTGTATACCTTCACTTCAAACAGAACTGGCATTTTGACATTATTTTGTGTGTATTTACTGTTTAAGCGCAATAAGCACAAAAAAGAGCTCATTTTAGTTCTGAGAGACGGCTTTATGTGAATGTGAGCACAAAATCAGTAAAATTACGTGCTATACGCACTCGTGCACACCGGGTTTGCGGGTGTTAATGTCAAGCCCTGATTACCACTAAAATTAATTTTGACTAGGCCTTCCTTTTATTAAAAAATAAAAAGGCTCTAGAGTGAGGTAATTACAGTGGAAGTAAATAGGGCCAAAATGTAAATGATAACATTCTCACTGGTCCAATAGTATAGCCATAAGGCATAAACAATAAGTGTTTAACATGATTTCAGTTTTTAGGTTTTTAAGTTCACACTACCTAAAACCGATAAATGAAAAAACAACGTTGCAGCTCAAATATTAAGTGATTTTTAATAGAGATTTTATAAAATGATAAGCTTCGATTTCCTGCATTGAAACCCTTCAAACAAAAATGTACCCCATTCACTTCTATATTAAAGAAAACAAGGGATCAAAGTTGTCTTTTGTAGATATTTAACAATATGCATCAAATGCTGTTAAGGTGAACTTGTGTAGAACCTGGAATGGTCCTTCCAGATGTTCCTCCTTGCTGTGTCCCAATTTGCACAATTTGCATATTCTCCATCCTAAATAGTATTCGAAATTAGATTTAGTGTCCCAAATTGTAGTATATTGAAATCAACTTCCCAAAAATGGGCTACTGTTTCCGGTTAGAATCCGAATCACTCTAACGTCTAATATTTCTCACAATCCATTGCGCTTTGGATGCGGATTCGATTAGAACTACAAAAACGGATAAAAAGGTGTTAAAAACTACAAGCATGGCGGATATACGAGTCTGCCGGTTAAGTAGAGAAGTTAAAGATTAGATTTGATAAAGGGGTTTGAGTGAGTAATGATCAAAATTATATATTTATTATTCAGTGTTATCCACATTACATTTAATCTCTAACAGCATGCTATTTATTCATTTTTTGTCGTTTTTAACAGGGCCTCAGTTCCAAATTTCGTTCTAGCTCATGTACCATGTTTTTGGTACACTGAATCCTTAAATCCTCCTTACCTAGGGCATAGAACAAGTAAGCAAATTGGGACGCAGCAAGTATTTCCCCCCACCCTTAAACTAGAGGTAAAACTGTACACATTTTTGAATTCTTAGTCAAACACTCCTGATTTAACTCATCGAAAATAAACTTCTATCTTAAAAGAAAAGTTGGACCCACTTTATAGTAGGTGGCCTTACTAACTTGACTTATTAACTCTACCCTTAAACTGACCCACACCACCATACCTGTCCCTAACTCTACCCTTAAACTGACCCACACCACCACACCTGACCCTAACTCTACCCTTAAACTGACCCACACCACCACACCTGTCTCTAACTCTACCCTTAAACTGACCCACACCACCACACCTGACCCTAACTCTACCCTTAAACTGACCCACACCACCACACCTGTCTTTAACTCTACCCTTAAACTGACCCACACCACCACACCTGTCTCTAACTCTACCCTTAAACTGACCCACACCACCACACCTGTCTCTAACTCTACCCTTAAACTGACCCACACCACCACACCTGTCTCTAACTCTACCCTTAAACTGACCCACACCACCACACCTGACCCTAACTCTACCCTTAAACTGACCCACACCACCACACCTGACCCTAAATCTACCCTTAAACTGACCCACACCACCACACCTGACCCTAACTCTACCCTTAAACTGACCCACACCACCACACCTGATCCTAACTCTACCCTTAAACTGACCCACACCACCACACCTGTCCCTAACTCTACCCTTAAACTGACCCACACCACCACACCTGACCCTAAATCTACCCTTAAACTGACCCACACCACCACACCTGACCCTAACTCTACCCTTAAACTGACCCACACCACCACACCTGACCCTAACTCTACCCTTAAACTGACCCACACCACCACACCTGTCCCTAACTCTACCCTTAAACTGACCCACACCACCACACCTGACCCTAACTCTACCCTTAAACTGACCCACACCACCACACCTGTCCCTAACTCTACCCTTAAACTGACCCACACCACCACACCTGACCCTAACTCTACCCTTAAACTGACCCACACCACCACACCTGACTCTAACTTTACCCTTAAACTGACCCACACCACCACACCTGACCCTAACTCTACCCTTAAACTGACCCACACCACCACACCTGACCCTAACTCTACCCTTAAACTGACCCACACCACCACACCTGACTCTAACTTTACCCTTAAACTGACCCACACCACCACACCTGACCCTAACTCTACCCTTAAACTGACCCACACCACCACACCTGACCCTAACTCTACCCTTAAACTGACCCACACCACCACACCTGTCCCTAACTCTACCCTTAAACTTACCCACACCACCACACCTGACCCTAACTCTACCCTTAAACTGACCCACACCACCACACCTGTCCCTAACTCTACCCTTAAACTGACCCACACCACCACACCTGACCCTAACTCTACCCTTAAACTGACCCACACCACCACACCTGACCCTAACTCTACCCTTAAACTGACCCACACCACCACACCTGTCCCTAACTCTACCCTTAAACTGACCCACACCACCACACCTGACCCTAACTCTACCCTTAAACTGACCCACACCACCACACCTGACCCTAACTCTACCCTTAAACTGACCCACACCACCACACCTGTCTCTAACTCTACCCTTAAACTGACCCACACCACCACACCTGACCCTAACTCTACCCTTAAACTGACCCACACCACCACACCTGTCCCTAACTCTACCCTTAAACTGACCCACACCACCACACCTGTCCCTAACTCTACCCTTAAACTGACACACACCACCACACCTGTCCCTAACTCTACCCTTAAACTGACCCACACCACCACACCTGTCCCTAACTCTACCCTTAAACTGACCCACACCACCACACCTGTCCCTAACTCTACCCTTAAACTGACCCACACCACCACACCTGTCCCTAACTCTACCCTTAAACTGACACACACCACCACACCTGTCCCTAACTCTACCCTTAAACTGACCCACACCACCACACCTGACCCTAACTCTACCCTTAAACTGACCCACACCACCACACCTGTCCCTAACTCTACCCTTAAACTGACCCACACCACCACACCTGACCCTAACTCTACCCTTAAACTGACCCACACCACCACACCTGACCCTAACTCTACCCTTAAACTGACCCACACCACCACACCTGACCCTAACTCTACCCTTAAACTGACCCACACCACCACACCTGACCCTAACTCTACCCTTAACCTGACCCACACCACCACACCTGACCCTAACTCTACCCTTAAACTGACCCACACCACCACACCTGAGCCTAACTCTACCCTTAAACTGACCCACACCACACCTGTCCCTAACTCTACCCTTAAACTGACCCACACCACCACACCTGACCCTAACTCTACCCTTAAACTGACGCACACCACCACACCTGACCCTAACTCTACCCTTAAACTGACCCACACCACCACACCACACCTGACCCTAACTCTACCCTTAAACTGACCCACACCACCACACCTGTCCCTAACTCTACCCTTAAACTGACCCACACCACCACACCTGACCCTAACTCTACCCTTAAACTGACCCACACCACCACACCTGACCCTAACTCTACCCTTAAACTGACCCACACCACCACACCTGACCCTAACTCTACCCTTAAACTGACCCACACCACCACACCTGACCCTAACTGTACCCTTAAACTGACCCACACCACCACACCTGACCCTAACTCTACCCTTAAACTGACCCACACCACCACACCTGTCCCTGACTCTACCCTTAAACTGACCCACACCACCACACCTGACCCTAACTCTACCCTTAAACTGACCCACACCACCACACCTGACCCTAACTCTACCCTTAAACTGACCCACACCACCACACCTGACCCTAACTCTACCCTTAAACTGACCCACACCACCACACCTGACCCTAACTCTACCCTTAAACTGACCCACACCACCACACCTGACCCTAACTCTACCCTTAAACTGACCCACACCACCACACCTGTCTCTAACTCTACCCTTAAACTGACCCACACCACCACACCTGAGCCTAACTCTACCCTTAAACTGACCCACACCACACCTGTCCCTAACTCTACCCTTAAACTGACCCACACCACCACACCTGACCCTAACT
Source organism: Pseudorasbora parva (assembly GCF_024679245.1). Classification (NCBI taxonomy): domain Eukaryota; kingdom Metazoa; phylum Chordata; class Actinopteri; order Cypriniformes; family Gobionidae; genus Pseudorasbora; species Pseudorasbora parva. The sequence goes on along the minus strand of NC_090172.1, from coordinate 2,107,612 downwards.
CTACCCTTAAACTGACGCACACCACCACACCTGACCCTAACTCTACCCTTAAACTGACCCACACCACCACACCACACCTGACCCTAACTCTACCCTTAAACTGACCCACACCACCACACCTGTCCCTAACTCTACCCTTAAACTGACCCACACCACCACACCTGACCCTAACTCTACCCTTAAACTGACCCACACCACCACACCTGACCCTAACTCTACCCTTAAACTGACCCACACCACCACACCTGACCCTAACTCTACCCTTAAACTGACCCACACCACCACACCTGACCCTAACTGTACCCTTAAACTGACCCACACCACCACACCTGACCCTAACTCTACCCTTAAACTGACCCACACCACCACACCTGTCCCTGACTCTACCCTTAAACTGACCCACACCACCACACCTGACCCTAACTCTACCCTTAAACTGACCCACACCACCACACCTGACCCTAACTCTACCCTTAAACTGACCCACACCACCACACCTGTCCCTAACTCTACCCTTAAACTGACCCACACCACCACACCTGTCTCTAACTCTACCCTTAAACTGACCCACACCACCACACCTGACCCTAACTCTACCCTTAAACTGACCCACACCACCACACCTGACCCTAACTCTACCCTTAAACTGACCCACACCACCACACCTGACCCTAACTCTACCCTTAAACTGACCCACACCACCACACCTGACCCTAACTCTACCCTTAAACTGACCCACACCACCACACCTGACCCTAACTCTACCCTTAAACTGACCCTCACCACCACACCTGACCCTAACTGTACCCTTAAACTGACCCACACCACCACACCTGACCCTAACTCTACCCTTAAACTGACCCACACCACCACACCTGACCCTAACTCTACCCTTAAACTGACCCACACCACCACACCTGTCTCTAACTCTACCCTTAAACTGACCCACACCACCACACCTGTCTCTAACTCTACCCTTAAACTGACCCACACCACCACACCTGACCCTAACTGTACCCTTAAACTGACCCACACCACCACACCTGACCCTAACTCTACCCTTAAACTGACCCACACCACCACACCTGACCCTAACTCTACCCTTAAACTGACCCACACCACCACACCTGTCTCTAACTCTACCCTTAAACTGACCCACACCACCACACCTGACCCTAACTCTACCCTTAAACTGACCCACACCACCACACCTGTCCCTAACTCTACCCTTAAACTTACCCACACCACCACACCTGACCCTAACTCTACCCTTAAACTGACCCACACCACCACACCTGTCCCTAACTCTACCCTTAAACTGACCCACACCACCACACCTGACCCTAACTCTACCCATATCTCACCTCAATATCAGCTAAAGTGTTTTGCTATACAATTTGAACACAGTAAGTACATTGTACTTTTTTTGTTGTTGTTGTAAGTACATAGTACTTAAGGCCACCTAATATAAAGTGTGACCGAAAAAGGTTGTTATTAAGAACCAGAATCTAGAATCAAATAGAGATATCTTTAATACTTTTTGAGTTATAAGCATGCAAACTTTGGGGAAACAATACTTATGGCACTCAGACAGGAATGTCCTGTGAGATTGAGGATACATTTCTAGTTTCCACATTATTTGTTCTTCAGATATTCCTCTTTAAATATAAAAAATATCAGCTGTGTGCAAAAGGACCCACATTTGGTTTTCGACCACTGAACTTCACCATTTTACTCATGGAGCCGAATTAAAATCCCCCTATCTCTGTGACTGAACCATTGAGAGCCATTAAAATGGAGAAACCGAAAGAAAAGTTTGTTAAGAATTAGAATCTAAAAGGATACAGAGATATCTTTAAATCTTCCTGAATTACAGGCATTCAAACGTGAGACAAAAAACACAAGATTGGCCTTTTTGCCATTTTTGAATGGTCACCGTTGGCATATAAAGTTACACATATTGATAAAGTCAAAGATGATACTAACAGACCTGCCGATCTCTGTGTGAAAATAAAATATTGATGCTGCCATCTTTCTAAAGTCATTTTCACACCCCTGTAATTTGGCTCCAGATGTCAGATTAAAATGGTAATTTTACCCTCTACAAAACAGTGATTACTCAGTAAATATACATCTGTGACATTTAATATTTGGACTTTCATCACTATATATGGTTGTCTTTCTAAAGAAAAGTATGAACAAAGTCAAAAATTTGAGTTAGGGAAGTTTCTGAAATGTGGTTGATTTGGCATGGAATGACTCAAATGGCGTTATGTATTGGGATACAGATGGCTGCAATAAACCTTGAAGATTCTGGGAAATGTAGATAGGAAAACTTGTGTTCACTCGCTACATTTTTACTCAATCCAACCACATGATCAATCATAATTCTCATGATGTTACTCAATACGCTGTGAGGAAAGTGTAAATATTGCTTCACTCTCTTTCTCTCTCTTTATTCTCAGCTGCTGTTCACGTTGACGTTTTGGCTTCTGCTGAGACAGTCAGTGAAGGAAACGTTCAGCAGGAAGAAGAGAATGAGCGTCCCGTTACAGGAGGTCACCACTGGAGGTGAGCGGGAACACCAGGATCCCAAAGGACAATATTAGCCACGTTTCAGAGCTGTATGATTCTGGAGAAATGGAGCATCACTATGTTTTTTCGTTTCAAATAGAGATCGCGATTCTCCCTAAACAGATTATAACTAAACAAAATAATATGCAATTTACGAGAGGTTCTGACAAAATGTTAATTGCTGCAGGCGTTTTAAATGTATTTGTAATTTTAAAAAAAAATTCAGGTTGAGTGAATGATTCAATGACTCACTTATAAAGACGTCACATGTTTCATTACTGGGTGAATCAGTGTTTTTGAACGAATCTCTTGAGTGAATGATTCAACGACTAAAATCAAGATTCATTTACTACATAAGCACAATTACATAAGAGATTTTTTTCTTATTTTCTGGGGAAAAATATCAAAATGAGGTGAGTTTTTGCTTAAAACAAGCAAAATGATCTGCCAATGGGGTGAGAAAAATAATATTATTTCTTTTTGGGACGGAATCAAGAAACAAGATTTCAATCAGAAATAAGATTATTTTTCTCACCCCATTGGTAGATAATTTAGCTTGTTTTGGGCAAAAACTCACTTCATTTTGATTTTATTTTTAGGAAAGCAAGAAAAAATATCTCATGTAATTTTACTTATCTAGTAAATGCATCTTGATTTAAGAATTTTTTGATATTTAGGCTAGAAACAAGACAAAATTACTGAGTAAGAAGAGCTTTTTTGCAGTGTACGGGGCGAATCAGTATTTCTGAACGAATCTCTTGAGTGAATGATTCAATGACTCACTCATAAAGACTTCACATGTTTCATTACTGGATAATTCATGTTTTTGAACAAATCTCTTGAGTGAATGATTCAATGACTCACTCATTAAGACTTCACGTTTCAATGCTGGATAATTCATGTTTTTGAACAAATCTCTTGAGTAAATGATTCAATGACTCACTCATTAAGACTTCACGTTTCAATACTGGATAATTCATGTTTTTGAACGAATCTCTTGAGTGAATGATTCAACGACTCACTCATAAAGACTTCACATGTTTCATTACTGGATAATTCATGTTTTTGAACAAATCTCTTGAGTGAATGATTAATGACAAATGCATTTTTCACATGTCACTTCTCTCCACCTGCTGGTGTAACGATGTAATTGATACAATCTTCATTCAAGTTACTTTCAAAAGATAATTTTCTCAAGTTTCATCACTACTGTAGACATCAGTGTTTATATCTGAACTACAAACTTTTATCCCAGGACCTCTGTGATAATATGAATGATTGAAAGACAGAAATAATGATAGTGTTTGGTTTGTTAAGCTGTTTTATACATGACAACACGACAGGAACCAGACACAATCTCAACAAGTGTGCTAACCACAAAGCATTGATATTAAAGACCATACGATTAATTTCAGATTAATTCAAAGTTCAGGACATTTAACCACTGTATACTAGTCATAATTGTTAAAGCATTCATAATTCCCTCCCTGCTCCACCTCACCTATTCTTCCCATTATTTTCTCACACTCAATTCAAATCATTGTATTTGCTTAAAAGGGCTAGTTTAGACCAAACTGGAATTTCTGTCCTCATTTACTTAATGATCATGTCAATCCAAACCTGTATGAATTATTTATGTCTTCTCTAGAAATCAAAAGGATACATTTTGTAGATTGGTAAAAGGTGCTCTTTTCGACACACACACAAAAAAACAAAGACGTTTGAGCTGTTATGACAAAAAAGCATCACATAAAAGTAGGCCACATGACTTATCCCAAGTCATCTGTAGAACTATGAAAACTTTATACACTCTTAAAAATAAAAAGGGTTTTCACAGTGATGGCATTAAAGAACCATTTTTTGGCTCCCCAAAGAACTTTTCAGTGAACAGTTCTTAAAATAACCTTTTTTTCTTATTGTTAAAGACTTTTTGATAATCTGGAGAATCTTTTGTCGTTTTAAAAATCCATTTGTGAAATGATAAGGGTCTATGGATGTTTAAGGCTCCTTTGAAACTCTATTATAATTGTTAGAATTTCCAAGGATCATCATTCTTCCCTAAAAGTGATCGGACCAGTCGTAGAGACTTGAAACTTTGAGAGCTGGTAGTACTCACACCACCTACAGATGCACCAAAGCTCACCCCAATCAGCCTGACGGGGGCGCTACAGCGCTCAAAAGTTATGGTTCATAACTCCTAAAACGTTCGTCGAAGTGTTTTATATCGTTGGAATCATTGGCTCAAGTTGAGCAAAACACACAAAATTTGGGGGTATTTTGGATTTTCCAAAAGACCTACTTTTCCGAACTAGTCCTAGGTTTTTCTCCCGTTTGGAACCAAGCCAGTCCAGAAAGATTCTTTGGTGTCTGATTGCCAATAATAAGCAAAAACATGTCAGTGATGGCATTACAGAACATTGACTGGCCACTTGGTGGCGTTATAAAATATAAAAACTCAAAAACAGCTATAGCTACGCAACAGTCAGTCCGGGTGACCTCAAAACTGGCGTGTGTTGTCTTTGTCCAAAGGGGCCACGATTGTCTAAGGACATTTGTGTATCTTGAAAAACACAACCGGCCAATAGATTTCAAGCGGCTGTCAGACAAGGTTAACGGAGGACGAACTGAACGACATTTGCTCGGCCTATTCAACTCACGGTCCTAGAGGCCTGTGAGAAGCCTGTGTGAAAAAACCCGAAAAGGACCATCCTCCCTTTCATAACCACTCCTTACACAGTCAAAAAAGTTTCCTTCCCTCATTACACCTGCCCTCACTTCCTCTCTGGCTACTTATAAAACCATATTCTATTCATCAAAGAATCAACATTGATAATAATCATAAATGTTTCTTGAGCAGTAAATCCTATATTGATTTCTGAAGGATCATGTGACACTGAAGACTGGCGTAATGATGCTCAAAATCCAGCTTTGATCACAGGAATAAATTATATTTTAACAGTTATTTTATAATTTAATAATATTTCACAATATTACAGCTTTTTTGTGTGTATTTCTAATAACATAATGCAGCCTTGGTGAGACATGACAAAATCTTACACTGCAAAAAATGCTTTTCTTACTCAGTATTTTTGTCTTGTTTCTAGTCCAAACATCTGAAAATTGTTAAAACAAGAAGTATTTACTAGACAAGCAAAAGTAATTGTCTTGTTTTGGGAAAAATAACTCAAAATGAAGAGAGTTTTTGCTTAAAGGTGCACAATGTAGTATTTTTGCAGTAAAATATCAAAAAAACACTAGGCCGGTGTTATATATTTTGTTCAGTTGAGTACCTACAATATCCCAGATGTTTCCAACTATTTGTAAATTGTGAGAAAATTGCTATTTTAACTCAGGCCAGGGACGTGTCAGCATTGCGTTTGAGGGAGTCGCCTGTCAATCGCGTCATATCTGTGTTAACCTCGGTTTCGGCTTTTATTCTGCAGGAGCGCTTTACTCTTAGCAGTGTGAACAAGTGAACGCACGGAGTAACGTCATAACATCGTTTTAAACACACTTAAATGTATCTAATATGATAAACAGAGCTGCTTTACCTCATAATCATAACCGGAAGAGCGGATCAGTGCAGGCGCCCGGCGAATGTCTCCCGTCCCGTCATAATAAAAGTCCCGGTGCTCGCGAGGCGGGTGTTTATGTAACAATCGCTCCAGCAGCTGTGCTCAGCTCCACAACACTCGGTCCTGCTCTGCTTTAGACTACAGTAACGTTAATAACCGCATGCATGAACGTGATTTCTGCCCGAGTCCTATTTTCCACCGGCTGTGATGAGAAGACCACATGTCCCAAGATGCTGCGCTCACACTTTGCGTCATCAAACTACGCATTTGTTTAGAATAGGCGCCCTCCAGTGGACGGAAAGTTGCATAGTGCACCTTTAAGATAAGATAAATAATCTGCCAATGGTGTGAGAAAAATTATCTTAATTCAAACAGAAAACAAGATTATTTCACCCCATTGGCAGATTATTTAGTTAGTTAGTAGTACTTTATTGTTCAGCCTAATCTGAAAATTGATCTTTGGTCTCGCCACACAATCACAGAACAATTTACAGTACACAACATCCAATAGATACATCTAATAATACAATACATCCACAATGACAAAATTAAAATATTCACATTTCTTACCTCTTATTCAAAAGACTTATTAGGTTTGGTACAAAAGTTTGTTTATATATTGCTTGAATTGCTTTTGGGACTCTATAACGAAGACGTGATGGTAGTAATTCAAAAACATGATTCAAGGGGTGTGTTGTGTCTCTTGTTATAATCAAAGCTTTTCTCTGAACAGCAGTTTGGTAAGAAAAGCATTTTTTGCAGTGTACCATTCTAAAACGTTTTACTGGAAGTGTATTTTACCACAGACAGGGAAGTTTGAGAGTCTCTTTTTTCTTTTTCAGAGAGCACAGGACGGAACGAGTCTCTTCTGAAGGTGTTGGGTGGGCTGGTGATGAGTCTGTATGCCAAATACTGGATCTACGTGTGTGGAGGCATGTTCATCATGGTCAGCTTCGCAGGAAAGCTCGTAGCTTACAAGATCGTCTACATGCTGCTATTCCTGCTCTGCATGTGCCTGTACCAGGTACACTTCACCAGCCCACACACGTGATGCGCGGGTCAATGTATAAACGACCCGCACCCGACTGGCGTTTTCAACTAACCCACCCGCAAACCGGGCTGCAAAAAAGAAAATATTATACCCGACCGGCTTCCTCACCCGCATTTTTTAGTAAATGCTCATCGTACCGTCAATTTATTCATTTATTTCGTTTCACTTTCTTAACAATTAAGATCAGCTTGCTGCATGTGTTCATCCAGTCTAATCAAAGTGTGCGTTTCCCCCCCGATTTTTCCAACAAAAATCCCACCCCCTCTCAGAAAATACATAAAGCTGAAATTACTGAGATATATGCATTTAAAAGTAGCCAATTAAAATGGTCTAATGGCATTGCTCAGTTCAGCGTGTTGGGAAATCGCCCATCGGACATATTGTCCCGGGACAGGAAAGGGGTTAAAAGGGCTATAAGGTGCCGTTGGTCGCCTAAAACAGAAGATTAGCCTTCTTATTTTTAGCTTTTCTCGCACTTTGTTGAAATAATATTGAATCAGCCGTCCCTGAGCCAGTCTCTTTTCGACCTGCGGAGCTGAATGTGCGCTCACTGGCTGCACTTATGCTGGAGCGCAGAGTATCCTCCTGGCCAATGGATTTCATTGGAAATTGTGTCTAGTAGGCTACTATATGAATTACACAGGTTTAATTACCATCTTTATTTCAAACGACCCGACCGAGCCGCAACCCGAATATAAATTTTTTTTTTTTTTGATGTCTCGTAAACGCAGGTAACCGCTCATTTTGGATCAACCCACGCATCACTGGCCTACATATAATGATCTTTGCTCAATATATACTCAGAAAACTGAGTGGATGAACCCCTCTCTCTCTCTCTCTCTCTCTCTCTCTCTCTCTCTCTCTCTCTCTCTCTCTCTCTCTCTCTCTCTCTCTCTCTCTCTCTCTCTCTCTCTCTCTCTCTCTCTCTCTCTCTCTCTCTCTCTCTCTCTCTCTCTCTCCATAGGTGTATTACTCTCTCTGGAGGAGGTTGCTAAAGGCCTTCTGGTGGACTGTGGTGGCTTACACCATGCTGGTGCTCATTGCCATTTACACCTTTCAGTTTGTTTGAGGACTTTCCAGGCTATTGGGGAAACTTCACTGGATTCACAGAGCAGCAGTATGTCTCCTGCGTATCTATTTACTATTGAAAATGTTTCAGATAATTAACTCAAGATTTTCAGTCAATTATTATGACACAACTTTTCCCCGCCAATGAGAAGATATTCCAGCAATCCTTATTTTCACTTTATACAGTATTGGGCGCTGTTATGGATTTTCTGAAAGAGTATAAAATATGCGGATACAAAATCAAGCAAATAAGAAGCAGAAACAAGCGATGGAAGCATTGCATGTTAAATATACATCTCGGGAGTGTGTAAACATCACATGCTTTCGATTTTGTCTTCGGCTTTCATAGACACCTTAGGAAGTCTGGGAAGGTCTTGATATTTTATGTTTTGTTATAAACTGTTCACACATAAAAAAAAGTGAAAATAGCCGATTTAATGCAGATTGCATGCATGTGATAATTGCGTGTGTTTCTCCATCTTTAGGTTGGCCGACATTGGACTGGAGACGTTTAAACTCTCGGAGCTCTTCTCCAGTATTCTGATCCCAGGCTTCTTCCTGTTGGCCTGTATTCTGCAGCTGCACTACTTCCATAAGCCCTTCATGAAGATCACAGATCTGGAGAACGTGACTCCAATCCACAGGCATGAGCAAATGCATACAGATATTCTAGACTAGTTTACATGACCTAAATAAAATGCATTTTAGAATAATTTAAAAGGCATTAAGAGCTGTCAGAGTTAGTATATGTGGCTAATTTAATTTTGAATGCTATTTGTACACTTGTTCACACTCGTCATGTTTGGTTCGATTAAAACAAACCCTGGTGCGATTGCTCGGTTAGTGCGGTTCATTTGAACACGTGAACGCTGCCATCCCAACCCTGGTGCGCACCAAACAAGCGGACCGAGAGGGCTATGAAGACGGGTCTCGGTCCGCTTCCAAACCAACTCTGGTGCGGTTCGACTGATATATGAACGCAACACAGACCAAAGACATGTAGACGGACCAAAAACAGGACGTGATGTCACAAGATGAGACGCATAGTCAGCTGATTTGACGACGCGGAAAGATCGGTGTATCCAAAATAAATAATGTTAACGGTAGAGGGCAAACGTAGAGCAACGAGGAAGAGCCTCATCAATATTTGGTCAGACGAGCGTGTTTTGAAAATGCTAGAAAAACGCACAAAAAGCACACCGGGTTCTTCTCATCACAGGACCTGCTGCCCATTAGTCGGTACAGACGACAGAACGGCCGTCTCTTTTGCACAACGGAGGAAATCCTGGAGCTGTTTTGAATGTTTTGAACACTTTATGAGCTCTTCATGAGTTCTCAGCTGGTAAAAATAATGCCATGTGTTCACGCATAAAATGATGGCGTTTAATCAGCACACAGCGTTGTTCTGAGTGTTCAAGTAAGCAGCTCCTCCGTCATATAAGCCGACCAATCAGGTTGTGAGCGTCTCCCTGAGCCTTTGGTTCGCTAACTTTAGGTTCGCTGTTATAAATACCAGTGTGAACGCTAAGCGGACCAGGACTATATGTTTTGTTTTTGTTTTTTGGTCCGGACAAAACGAACCAAACTAACCGAACTACAAGTGTGAACGCAGCCTTACACTCATTTTGTTCTGTGAGATTTTTTAACACTGAGAATCCGAAACTAGAAACACCGAACATTCATGGATACCCGTCTTCAAGCACTCACCAGTCATTTTTAGATAGATTGAAAAATGCTCTCAAATAGATTTAATTCACTCATCCTTTATTTCTCATCCTTCCTTTGCACTTTGTAACAAATCGTTCCCTCGTGGGTCAAAAGGACCCCAAGCCCTAAAATTATACTTTATTTATCTTTTTTTTTTTTGATCCAGAAAGCTTATTTAATTTAATTTTGATACGATTTCTTCAAATTTTCAATAATAAAATGTTTTGGATATATTTTTTTTACCCTTAAATTACTAGATTTTATCAATAAATAATGAATAATAATTTCAGCACACTCAAAATAACCCTTTTCTATATGGAGCAGATGAGCTGTTCCGCTGGGTCCCAAAGTCGGTTTCTCTTCAGTGTGCATTCAGACATTACAAAATAGTGTTTGTTAGTATTACCAGCAGCCATATCACCCTGTAGCCAAGACTGGTTTCCCACTGAAGCTAAGCAGGGCTGAGCCTGGTCAGTACCTGGATGGGAGACCAACTGGGAAAACCAGGAGCTGCTGGTAGAGGTGTTAGTGAGGCCAGCAGGGGGCGCTCACCTGTGGTCTGTGTGGGTCCTAACGCCCCAGTATAGTGATGGGGACACTATACTGACAAAGAGCACCGTCTTTCGGATGAGACGTTTAACCGAGGTCCTGACTCTCTGTGGTCGTTAAAAATCCCAGGATGTCCTTCGATAAAGAGTAGGGGTGTAACCCCGGCATCCTGGCCAAATTTGCCCATTGGCCCCTGTCCATCATGGCCTCCTAACAATCCCCATATCCTGATTGGTTTAATCACTCTGTCTCCTCTCCACCAATCAGCTGGTGTGCGGTGGGTGTTCTGGCGCAAAATGGCTGCCGTCGCATCATTCAGGTGGATGCTGCACATTGGTGGTGGTTGAGGAGATTCCCCCCTTCTATACGTAAAGCGCTTTGGGTGTCTAGAAAAGCGCTATATAAATGTAATTAATTATTATTATTATTACTATTATTATTATTGTTATTATTATTATTATTATTATTAGAATTTTTTTATTTTTATTTTTTTTGTATGTGCACTGAAGCATTCCTCGCATTCAATTAATTCCTATGGGGGTCAAATTGACCCGTGAGGGAAGGATTTGTTACTTTTTTATATTTCAACCACAAAACCCTTCAAATCCAGTATTTTGTGTGTGTCCGTGTGCGTGTGTGTGTGGGTGCGCGTGCGTGTGTGTCTGTGTGTGTGAGTGTGTGTGTGTGCGCGTGTGCGTGTGAGCGTGTGTGTGTGTGTGTGTGTGTGCGCGCGTGTGTATGTGCGTGCGCGCGTGTGTGCGTGTGTGTGTGTGTGTGTGTGTGTGTTTGTGGTTTAAGTATGACAGAAGTCCTGAGGTCTTGGAACACTACATTTTTATATTTCAACCACAAAACCCTTCAAATCCAGTATTTTGTGTGTGCGTGTGCGTGTGTGTGTGTGGGTGCGTGCGTGCGTGTGCGCGTGTGTGTCTGTGTGTGTGTGTGTGTGTGTGTGAGTGTGTGTGTGTGCGTGTGTGTGCGTGTGTGTGTGTGTGTGCGTGTGTGTGTGTGTGCGTGTGTGTGCGTGTGTGTGTGTATTTGTGGTTTAAGTATGACAGAAGTCCTGAGGTCTTGGAACACTACATTTTTAAAAAGGGAAGGATGAGGGTTAAAAATTAAAGACATATTTTCCGTTTATTTAACTGCAGCTTCCAAATACTTGTGTAATAATAAAACATGTGATCACGAGACCCCTACTGACCACAGGGTTTAGGATTAGGGTTTATTTACTTGTAATTATACATAATATACAGTGGATATAAAAAGTCCACACTCTCCTGTTAAAACAGCTGTTTTTTTGTGCTGTAAAAAATTCAACAAAGATAAATCATATCAGACCGTTTGCATCTTTAGTTTAAAATTATAACCTATGTATTGACAGAGACTTTTAAAAATATTTTAGAGGGGAAAAAAAACAATAACTTAAAATTACACCATAACATTTGGCCCTCTAGAGGTTATAAAACAACCATACATTTTGCAGATTGTTTTGGTTGTGCTTTTGCTGAGCGCACGGCTGTGCAGATGAATATGGTTCTCCTACTGATCATAAAGCATTCACTGCTAGTCTTAAGATATATAACTAGCACTCTCAGACAGCAAATGCAGTGAGTTTGCTTCCTTCTTCTCAGAGAAAATCAAAAATATCAGAAAGGCGATCAGCACATCCTCTAGTTGCTCTGGGGTCAGTCAGATCAGACCAAACCCTCGGAAAATTACTATGTCTGATTTCGAAACAATTGGCGGTAAAATTTTAGAAGATACAGTACAGCATCTTAAAACATCAACCTGCACCCTTGACGCACTCCCCACTTCTTTTTTCAAAAGTGTGTTTAACTGTTTGGAAGCAGATCTCCTAGAAGTGGTGAACTCCTCACTTCTCTGTGGGACTTTTCCAACCGCCCTTAAAACTGCAATAGTTAAGCCTCTCCTGAAAAAGAGAAATCTGGATAACTCCATACTGAGCAACTACAGACCAATCTCAAATCTCCCCTTCATAGGCAAAATCATCGAAAAAGTTGTTTTCAATCAGTTGAACAAATTCTTAAACTCAAACGGATTCTTTGACAATTTTCAATCTGGTTTCCGTCCACATCACAGTACAGAGACAGCGCTCATAAAGATTATAAATGATATTCGCTTAAACACTGATACAGGCAAAACATCAATTCTGGTTCTACTCGATCTCAGTGCTGCATTCGACACTGTTGACCACAACATACTTCTAGACAGGCTGGAAAACTGGGTCGGGCTTTCTGGGATGGTCCTCAGATGGTTCAGATCATACTTAGAAGGGAGAGGTTATTATGTGAGTATAGGAGACCATAAGTCTGAGTGGACATCCATGACATGCGGAGTCCCACAAGGGTCAATTCTAGCACCTCTCCTGTTTAACCTGTATATGCTGCCACTGAGCCAAATAATGAAAAAGAACAATATTGCTTACCACAGCTATGCTGACGACACCCAGCTCTACTTAGCACTGTCACCTAATGACTACAGCCCCATTGACTCCCTGTGCAAATGCATTGATGAAGTTAACGACTGGATGTGCCAAAACTATCTTCAGTTAAACAAAGACAAAACCGAAATCACTACATTTGGAAACAAAGATGAAATTCTCAAGGTGAACGCGTATCTTGAGGCTAAAGGTCTGATAACAAAAAATCAAGTCAGGAATCTTGGTGTAATTTTGGAGTCAGACCTGAGTTTCAGTAGTCATGTCAAAGCAATAACTAAATCAGCATACTATCATCGGAAAAATATTGCAAGGATTAGATGTTTTGTCTCCAGGCAAGACTTAGAGAAACTGGTTCATGCTTTCATCACCAGTAGGGTGGACTATTGTAATGGCCTTCTCACCGGCCTTCCTAAAAAGACCATTAGACAGCTGCAGCTCATACAGAACGCTGCTGCCAGGATTCTGAGCAGAACCAGAAAATATGACCATATCACACCAGTCCTCAGGTCTTTACACTGGCTTCCAGTTACATTTAGGATCGATTTTAAAGTACTATTACTTGTTTATAAATCACTCAATGAGCTAGGACCCCAATACATCGCAGATATGCTGATTAAATACAAACCCAACAGATCACTTAGATCAGCAGGATCAAGTCAGTTAGAAATACCAAGAGTTCACTCAAAGCAAGGAGAGTCTGCCTTTAGCTATTATGCCAGCCGTAGTTGGAACCGGCTTCCTGAACCGATCAGATGTGCTCCAACAGTAGCCACATTCAAATCCAGACTCAAAACACATCTGTTTAGCTGTGCATTTACTGAATGAGCTCTGTGCCACTGTACGTCCGACTGATTGCACCTTATCTATGCATCATGTTTTAAATTTTTTTTTTAAATGTTTTAGTTTACCTGTTCTTTTCTTTGGTTATCATAATTTTATTACTTTTAATTCTCTTTACATTGTATTCTTTTTCTTATGCATTTTTTAGCCCTATTTTAATTCCTTTCTATGTAAAGCACTTTGAATTGCCATTGTGTATGAAATGTGCTATATAAATAAACTTGCCTTGCCTTGCCTTACAGGGATATAGAAATCATTTCCAGTGCAGTGCTACTACAAACATAATGCAGCAGCCCTTTACAATAGATAATGCTTTACAGTGAACTCTGTTAGAAAGCTACATATGGCAGTTTATCTGTTCAATAAAGCACCTTACTCACAATCGTCTCCACATCGCTTTTACAATATATCAAACCCCTCAGTTCTCTCTATCTCTGAAAAGCCAGGTTAATGTTTATTCTTGTTTTATTACGAGCTCTGTCGTGTTCTCTGATTAGGGTTAGGATAGGGTTTTTCTTTTCTGTTGATTTTTTCCGATGATCACTGTTCATTTCCCCGCAGGAAGAGAGGTATAGAGAATCCGGATTTGGTCCGATCCACGGAGGAAGTGAGATTTGAGGAGGAAGATCCCATCACAGATCAGGGTGATGATCCGTCCGAGGTGGACGGTGAGAGTAATACATAATCTGTGCTGATTGAGCTCAATGAAAGCAGGTTTACACTTACTAGAGGTGCACCGATACTACATCTCTGCGGAAATATATCTCTTCCAGATAAGGCTGAACACTATACAGGGAACCTCTCATTTGGTTCATTACTGTAATATTAGAGTTTAAATGAATAGAGCTAACTAATTAACTGTGAACAATTGAATAACTTTCCTGAGGTAAATGTAAGGTTAAGTGACACTGTTATTGACGCATTTTCACAGCTTAAACATAGGTTGATCGATTGAATGAGACATGATACATTTCAGTAAGTTGTCCTGTATCTTTCAACATATGCATGAACATGTTTTTTTAGTGCTTTAACTTCTATTAAAGTGGAAGAAAAGGCTCGCCGCTTGAACCGAGGTGCTACAGCGATCCATCATTGCACATTTAAAAGTGCCAAAGCCATTTATTGTCTGAATTTCATGATCAAATGGATGGGATTTAAAACCTGATACTTAGTTTCTCATCACAAATAGCAAAGCACAAATCTCTTTGTGGTTATTGGATGGGAGGCGCTACAAATAATGTTAGGTGGGGGGGATAAACCGCAGACCTGGCAACCCTGAACTACGGATGATTCAGAGGGTCAAATAGAGGCTGTCGCTTTAACTTTGACAGCCCTAAATTCAACACGAGACATTTTCTGCACACACAGCATGAGTTGCAGTCTGACATGTTTTGACTGACAGGATATAATCGTCCCTGATCATTAAACAATGCTTTTATCGTTACCGATTATTGGCCGATATATCGGTGCATCCCTAGTCAATACACTGCAAAAAATGCTTTTCTTACCTATTATTTTGTCTTGTTTTTAGACCAAATATAAAACAACCCTTGCATTAAGAAGCATTTTCTAGACAAGCTAAAGTTTTTTTCTTGTTTTGGGAAAAAATAACTCAAAATGAAAAGAGTTTTTGCTTAAAATAAGATAAATAATCTGCCAATGGGGTGAGAAAAATAATCTTAATTCAAACAGAAAACAAGATTATTTTACTCACCCCATTGGCAGATTATTTATCTTATTTTAAGTAAAAACTCTCTTCATTTTGAGTTATTTTTCCACAAAACAAGACAATTTTTGGTTGTCTAGTAAATGTTTCTTAATGTAAGATTTTTTTTTAGATATTTTGACTTTTATATTCTGGGATTTTGGCAAAGTACCCATACAGTCAAAGACACACACCTCATTTTTGAATGTGCTTCCTTGCTCCGTTCTCAGAGGCGATACCCAGTAAGTGGGGACTGGTGATGGACAGACTAATGGTGCTCTCTAGGAAGTTCTCCGACACCTTGACCCACGTCCAGAGTTTCATTTGGAGAGTATTGGAGCTGCACGTCGTCAAAATAGTGGCTTTTTTTGCCGTCTGGGTTGCACTATTGGAGGTCTGCACACTTTCATATTCAAGACATTGCATCATTTGCATTTGCACTGCAAAAAATGCTTTTCTTACTAAGTATTTTTGTCTTCTAGTCAAAATATCAAAACATTCTTACATTAAGAAACATTTACTAGACAAGTACAAATTATTGTCTTGTTTTGGGGAAAAATAACTCAAAATGAAGAGAGTTTTTGCTTAAAATAAGATAAATAATCTGTCAATGGGGTGAGAAAAATAATCTTGTTTTCTGTTTGAATTAAGATTATTTTACTCACCCCATTGGCAGATTATTTATCTTATTTTAAGCAAAAACTCTCTTCATTTTGAGTTATTTTTTCCCTAAACAAGACAATTACTTTTGCTTGTCTAGTAAATACTTCTTGTTTTAAGAATTTTTAGATGTTTGGACTAGAAACAAGACAAAAATACTGAGTAAGAAAAGCATTTTTTTTTTTTTTTTGCCGTGTGCGCATTTGACTTTGAAACAGCCATGAGGTGATAATATGGCAGATTCACACTTCACTGCCCTGTTTTCCCGCTTCATTCTCAGCCGTCTGCGATGAACTTGGTGCTGGTGGTGCTGTGGACTTTCGCCATGCCTTACGGCCGCTTCAGAGCCATGGCATCCTGTCTCTCCACCATCTGGGTTTGTGTCATCATCGTCTGCAAGATGCTGTACCAGCTCAGTGTCGTCAACCCGGCGGAGTACTCCAACAACTGCACCGCGGTGAGAGACACACACACACACACACACACACACACACACACACACACACACACACACACACACACACACACACACACACACACACACACACACACACATACACACACACACACACACACACACACACACACACACACACACACACCTATGCATAGTCTTCACTGTATCAATGAAATTTAGATTGATTTTTAATAACGCTACTAAAGTGATTCAGTCAAGAGCAGTGAGTGATTTTCTCTTCCTCTTTTGTTGTTTGATCAACATTAATGGCAGGCGGCAGCAGGTTTATTAGGCTGCTGTCACTTTAAGAGCAAATGCACGGATCCAATACACTGATGTGTACCTGTTAAGTGTGTGTGCGACCGTGTGTGTATGTACGAGTGTGCGTGTCTGTTAAGTGTGCGAGTGTTTGCGAGCGTGTTTATGTGAGTGTGCATACGTGTGTGTGCATGTGTGTGCGAGCGTGTGTGTATGTGTCTGTGTGTGCGACCGTGTGTGTATGTGCGAGTCTGTGTGCCTGTTTAGTGTGCGAGTGTTTATGCAAGTGTGTGTGTGTGTGTGTGTGTGTGTGTGTGTGTGTGTGTGTGTGCAACAACGTGTGTATGTCCGAGTGTGCAAGTCTGTTAAGAGTGCGAGTGTTTGCGAGTGTGTTTATGTGAGTATGCATGTCTGTGTGTGCGAGTGTGTATGTCCGACCGTGTGTGTATGTGTGTGTCTCTGTTAAGTGTGCGAGTGTTTGTGAGTGTGTTTATGTGACTGTGTGTGTGTGTGAGTGACCGTGTGTGTATGTGTGAGTCTGTGTGCCTGTTTAGTGTGCGAGTGTTTGCGAGTGTGTGTGTGTGTATGTGCGTGCGACCGTGTGTGTATGTGTGCGTGTGCGTCTCTGTTAAGTGTGCGAGTCTTTGTGAGTGTGTTTATGTGACTGTGTGTGTGTGTGAGTGACCGTGTGTGTATGTGTGAGTCTGTGTGCCTGTTTAGTGTGCGAGTGTTTGCGAGTGTGTGTGTGTGTGTGAGTGTGCATCTCTGTTAAGTGTGCGAGTGTTTGTGAGTGTGTTTATGCGAGTGTACATATGTGTGTGTGCGAGCATGTGTGTATGTGTCTGTGTGTGCGTGTGTGCGCGTTTGTGTGTGCGAAAGTGTCTGTGCGTGTGTGTATGTGCGTGTCTGCAAGTGTGTGTGAGCGTGTGTGCAAATGTGCGTGCGCGTGTGTGTGCATGAACGAGTGAAAAATAAAGTATTGCCATACTGTACAGCCTTAATTGATTATATGATCTGAACAAACATTTTAACCAAATATTAAAACAAAAACAATAATACAGATGTTTTTTAATATTTCTGGACACTGCACCATTAGTTCTACAAACATTCATGTTTTCACACATCATGTGATAGGTGCTAATTATCAGAACCAGACCTATCATTTGGAGCTTGTAGATGATTAAAAGGCCATATCTAAGTGTGGACACAACTACCCATGACCTGTGCACAAGCACTCATAAAATGTCAAATCTTTTACACTTTTAAACACATTCAGGCAGCGCGTTCTCTTCCTCCCACACGTGTCCCGAGATTAACAGCAGCAACACCGTCTCATAAACTTAGCACTTATTAAACAAACACCCTGAAGCGTGGATGAAGCTGAAGTGTTTAGTCTCGTGTTTTATGGATGTGCGGATTGTTTCTGTCAGGTTGGCTGTTTAAAAGCCTTGTGTTTGTCGCCATATAAACAGCCAAACTTTAGTTATTAGTCTCTTCTGCTGACTGGGGTTTGCCTCAGGGCCTAAAAGGGGCCTAGCACTTGAAATGTCCCTTGTAAATGTATTTATTTCCATTCAGCTGTCACGTCACAGACAAGGGAAAATGGTGCGAGGACTCATGTGCAGGAGAATGATAATTTATTAGCAAAAACAAAACATAAACTCAAAACAACAACCCACGAGGGGGAAAAACACGTAATAGAATAATAAAAATACAAACTAAAACAAACCAACAGAATCACGGTGAGGACGGAAGACGCAGACATACACAAGGATCCAACACAGACTGACAAACACAAGGAGCTTATAAAGGGAAGAAATCAAGAGGGAACAGGTGGGAGAAATCAACACTAATCAGATAACAAGGGGGAGGGATCAGACAATACATGAGCACATGCTCAGAATGACAAAACCCACATGTGCACACAAGACAGGACAGGCATGTGACATCAGCAGGGTCGTAGCAAGCTTTTCAAAAGTGTGGAGGATGGATGTGGTTTGTTTGTTAACAATACAAACGATGAATACAATGACAGAATGGTACAAAAGGTTTAACGTACAATAAGGTGACCAGATTTCTTATTTGAGTGGACAAAATATCACAAAAAATCAAATTTACTATCTATTAATTAAAAAACGGGGACAATATATTTTTACTGAAATGTTTTTTTGGTGTTGTGGGCTCCCTATATCATTATTAACATTAATAATTATTATGATTTAGTTTGATTATTACAATTTTTGGTCTGGTTTTAATACGATTCACAGCACCCGCAAAAAAAACAACAACAAACAATGCAAACAGTTAATAGTAATCATTGTAAATCCGTTCAAAACAACCTAAAAACACATTACAGAAATAAAACAACATAAACATGATATGATCATTAAAACTATTTAACAAATATAATTGTATTTAATACTTTCATTTTCACAAGTTTATACTGTATAAATTAGCCTACTTCTTTAAAACTTTAAATGTTTTGTTACGTTTTTTCTTAACTCCTATCTTTAATTGGTCTTGTTATTTTACATTTAGGCTTATTTTAAGCATTTGTTAAGTGCTAATACACATTAAGTATGTATATTCTGCACATCAATCAATCATCTTTATTTATATCACGCTTTTACAATGCCGATTGCCTCAAAGCAGCTTCACAGTGTTAAACAGGATAATATTGCAACAAAAGTTCTGGAGTAAACAGTGATGTTATCAGCTCATTTTAATTTATCATAGAGCGACAGTGTGGGCAGATCAATATTATAGTTTATAGAATTAAATAAGACCTAATTAAATCATTTTATTTGTATATTTAGCTGAATAACTTGGATAATAATGTTAGTGTCCCCAACTGAGCAAGCCAAGCCAAAGGCGACCAAAGGAACCGAAACTCCATCAGGGCACGACGGAGAAAAAAATAAAATTATTTTTACACACATGTAAGTTAACCCCTTTCACACTGCACGTCGGACCCGCAATATTCCCGGAGCATTGCCGGGTCGCCTTCTGTGTAAAAGCAACCACGTCCCGGGATTGATTACCGAATTGAACCCGGGTCGGGGACCTAGTAACATTGCGGGGTTTGATCCGGGATGAGCGCTGTGTGAACAAAAGCCAAAACTAATGCCGCAACGTGTGCGTAGTTATCGTGCGACTCCTAGAGCTTGTTTTTTCAATAACACAACCCTGCAGTGCCAGAAGAGCTTGTCGGTGTTTTAAACGCAGAGAGTGTTCGAATACAAAAGAAACTAAAATTAAAGGGTTACTTCAGCGATTAGCATATGGCTTTGTATCAGTAGAAACCCTGGAGTATATTCAAATGACCGTGCTCCCCCCTCTTATATCCCCCTGAGACGAGAGATTTATGCATTTTATTTCTGGAAAAATTCCTCACGTGACGCAAATTGACGATATTTGCGTCACGAGAGGAATGATTGCCCAGAGGCTAAAGACTACAGCCAGCAGAGGGAGCCATTTCCGCATGTTTTCAACTCGTGCATGGGGAATGGAGATCACACTCACAGCACAGCTCAGCTACAGGCATTCATTTAAACGGATGCTAAGCAATGTAAGTGTTTTAACTTCTCAAATTAATTTCTATGAAAGTTAAGCTTCCAAAGGCATGAACTGAAAAGGCGCTGTGAATGTGTGCCGCGGATGTGGTCGCGATTACCTCAGCTCTCATCACGAGAGCTCATCAACTCATTTATGACGTTAAATGTAATCTGACTCCTAATCTGAGTCTGCTGTGAGACTCGCGCGGCAACTCGATCATTATATTGAACACACATTCAGTATTTAATTGTACTTTCTGAACTCAATCACTGTAATCCAGTAGCGGTGGCTTTGGGAATGGACTCCCAGGGCAGCGAAGCATTCTGGGAATTGTAGTCTTTCATCCCCATGAGACAAAAATACATTTTCTGTCTTTTCTCAGTCTAGAAAGCACCAAATGCAAAAATAATTTCACATTTCTACTACATTAATGACCCAGTTTAAATACAGATTCATCTTCCCAGCGCTGAAGTACCCCTTTAAACAAGCAGAAATGAGCACAAACTGGACACAAGTCGAGACCACGGAGCTCCTTACTATCCACGCTGAAGCGGAGATCGCTCGCCGTTATACGTCACATCAGGATGTCACGTGTCAACTCAACCCGGGACCGTTACGGGTTGTGTGTGAAAGCGCACATATTACGGTATTTCGCTGGCAGTGTGAATGGACCAAATCTAGCGTCCCGGGAACAAATGCCGGGTCGCATTATCCGTGTATTTGCCGGAATCGCAGTGTGAAAGGGGCTTTAGTGTAATTGTGCCTAGTATTCAGTTATTGTGTCGTGTCCTAAACAGATGCAACAAGATGATGATATGATAGTAAACATCTCACTTTTGGTGTGGGCTCAGTGTTTACTCTTCCTCTCTCTGTGTCTGTAGCCAATGGGGAACGAGACCAGTCTAGAAGCGGATGAAGTCCTAAACTCTACGCTGTATAGAGCGCCTGTGGACCCAGCCAACTGGTTCGGCTTCAGGAAAGATGCTACTGTGCTTGGATACAGCAAGGTGAGATTCAGTTTCACTGCAAAAAATGCTCTTCTTACTCAGTAATGTGTCTTGTTTCTAGTCTAAATATCTAACAGTTCTTAAATCAAGAGGCATTTACTAGATAATCTTTTCTATCACATTTACTACAATCTTTCCATCACAGCAAAAACTCACTTCATTTTGATATTTTTCCACAGAAAACAAGCAAAAATATCTTATGTCATTTTACTGATCTAGTAAATGCATCTTGATTTAAGAATATTTAGATGTTTGGACTGGAATCAAGAAAAAATACTAAATAAGAAGAGCATTTTTTGCAGTGTTCCTTATTGTGATGAATATCCGGGTGAAGCGCTTCCCAAACAAGAGCAAATGTGGGGCGGGGCTTAATTTTGTCCTTCAAGAATACATCAAATTATAATCATATCTGTGTGTTTGTGGCTACTGTAGCGCCTCATGGTTAGTTTTCGTCCTGTACGGTCCATCACGAGCTCTGTGTTGTGTCCATTAGGATCATCTGCTGGTCCTGATGCTGCTGGTGTTCGAGGCGACGGTGTACCGGCACCAGATCCATCACTACAGACAGCAGCAGCGCTCGCCGCCTCCCATCCCAGTCATCTTCCCTCAGGCCACTCGGGACACGCTGGACCAGAGTCTCCTGCAGTGTGTCAGATACCTGCTCAACTACACCTTCTATAAGTTTGGCCTTGAGGTATGAGTTCCGACCAGAAGTACTCAAACCGGTTACATTTCCATTCCTTGTTACACGTCGTAATGACGAAATTCGCATGCGAAAGTTTTGCATGTGAAAAAATTAATTCGACCTCACATTATGTCAATCACGCTTGCACACTGGCTCCGAAACTTTCACACAAAAAAAAAATCGGAACATTTCGATTGTCTGCGTTTTGGCATCTGTAAAAAACGCATTTTGAGAGACGTTTTGAAAAAAATACTAAAATACTACAAATATTATTATATCACAGCTATAATTATAGCACACCAAGTCCCTGTAAATCGTGTGTGTGTGTGTGCGCGCGTGTGTGTGTGTGTGTGTGTGTGTGTATCCATAGACATACACTGCCAGTCTCTGTTCAGGATCAATTGATTCACAGAAATTGTTGGTCTTCTTTAATATGTGGCTCCAGTATCGCTAGCAAAGCATCAAACTGAGCCAATGACACTGAAGTAAACTTTCAGGGCTGGCGCTCCGCACACGCACATCACGCACTGCGCGTAGGGCACCAAGTGCTTGGGGGGGGGCACCAAAAAATCTGGCTAAAAAAAATAGGCTACTAGTATAAATAACAAATGAAATATTTCTAAAAGCATGTTAATAAACAAAAGCAATACAAAAGTAATATAGGCCTAGACCAAATTAGTCGAGAAAAAGGTGAATCTCTGTGCCAGCCAAATTAGACCGCTTAGATAAATATTTTTTGTTTTTGTACTATGGCATACGGTCATTTTCAAGAGGTTTGGCCAAGGGCGACATCTGTTGGTGAAACTGCAATTAGAAAAACCGCCAAGCATTTGTGCTTAGGGCACCCAAATGGCTAGCATCGGCCCTGTAAACTTTGGATCAGTCTGGATAAATAATGAGGCTGAAATCTCCTTGGATGGATCAAATATCCTCTTTCTTTTTCTCTTTTTAAAATCATCCTCAGTACTTGAAGACATCATTTTGTATTGGTTCACTTTTTCCGTAAAGCATTCTTTAATACGCATCGGACTCAGTGTGCAAGGTCTCTGTGCGTGATTAATTTTTTCAGATCACAGAATACGAAAAACATGTGAAAATATCGGACTCAGTGTTCAAAGGCCTTGACTCTAATCCTAACCGTATAGTAAGTAGGTTCGTTAATATCTGATGATAATCTGATTCCACCTCTAGATCTGTTTCCTCATGACTGTGAATGTCATTGGCCAGCGAATGAACTTCCTGGTTATTATCCACGGCTGTTGGTTGGTGGCCATCGTGGTGCAGCGACGCAGAGCAGCCATTGCCAAGATCTGGTCGAAGTACTGCCTGTTTCTGGTTGTCTTCATGATATACCAGTACGTTCTGTGTGTGGGCATCCCTCCTGCGCTCTGTATAGGTGAGTGATGTCTGGATCAATATCAATATCACTTTAACATCTATCCTTTCTGTCTAATTAATATATGGAAATATATGGTTGCGCAGCAAAATAAGATGCTTCATGGCTACTGTAGCAGATGGAGAGTTTGGGGTGTGGCTACTGTAGCAGATGGAGAGTTTGGGGTGTGGCTACTGTAGCAGATGGAGAGTTTGGGGTGTGACTACTGTAGCAGATGGAGAGTTTGGGGTGTGGCTACTGTAGCAGATGGAGAGTTTGGGGTGTGGCTACTGTAGCAGATGGAGAGTTTGGGGTGTGACTACTGTAGCAGATGGAGAGTTTGGGGTGTGGCTACTGTAGCAGATGGAGAGTTTGGGGTGTGACTACTGTAGCAGATGGAGAGTTTGGGGTGTGGCTACTGTAGCAGATGGAGAGTTTGGGGTGTGGCTACTGTAGCAGATGGAGAGTTTGGGGTGTGGCTACTGTAGCAGATGGAGAGTTTGGGGTGTGGCTACTGTAGCAGATGGAGAGTTTGGGGTGAGGCTACTGTAGCAGATGGAGAGTTTGGGGTGTGGCTACTGTAGCAGATGGAGAGTTTGGGGTGTGACTACTGTAGCAGATGGAGAGTTTGGGGTGTGGCTACTGTAGCAGATGGAGAGTTTGGGGTGTGACTACTGTAGCAGATGGAGAGTTTGGGGTGTGGCTACTGTAGCAGATGGAGAGTTTGGGGTGTGGCTACTGTAGCAGATGGAGAGTTTGGGGTGTGGCTACTGTAGCAGATGGAGAGTTTGGGGTGTGGCTACTGTAGCAGATGGAGAGATTGGGGTGTGGCTACTGTAGCAGATGGAGAGTTTGGGGCGTGGCTACTGTAGCAGATGGAGAGTTTGGGGTGTGGCTACTGTAGCAGATGGAGAGTTTGGGGTGTGGTTACTGTAGCAGATGGAGAGTTTGGGGTGTGGCTACTGTAGCAGATGGAGAGTTTGGGGTGTGGCTACTGTAGCAGATGGAGAGTTTGGGGCGTGGCTACTGTAGCAGATGGAGAGTTTGGGGCGTGGCTACTGAAGCAGATGGAAAGTTTGGGGTGTGGCTACTGTAGCAGATGGAGAGTTTGGGGTGTGGCTACTGTAGCAGATGGAGAGTTTGGGGTGTGGCTACTGTAGCAGATGGAGAGTTTGGGGTGTGGCTACTGTAGCAGATGGAGAGTTTGGGGCGTGGCTACTGTAGCAGATGGAGAGTTTGGGGTCTGGCTACTGTAGCAGATGGAGAGTTTGGGGTGTGGCTACTGTAGCAGATGGAGAGTTTGGGGCGTGGCTACTGTAGCAGGTGGAGAGTTTGGGGTGTGGCTACTGTACAGGTGGAGAGTTTGGGGTGTGGCTACTGTACAGGTGGAGAGTTTGGGGTGTGGCTACTGTACAGGTGGAGAGTTTGGGGTCTGGCTACTGTACAGGTGGAGAGTTTGGGGTGTGGCTACTGTAGCAGATGGAGAGTTTGGGGCGTGGCTACTGTAGCAGGTGGAGAGTTTGGGGTGTGACTACTGTAGCAGATGGAGAGTTTGGGGTGTGGCTACTGTAGCAGATGGAGAGTTTGGGGTGTGGCTACTGTAGCAGATGGAGAGTTTGGGGTGTGACTACTGTAGCAGATGGAGAGTTTGGGGTGTGGCTACTGTAGCAGATGGAGAGTTTGGGGTGTGACTACTGTAGCAGATGGAGAGTTTGGGGTGTGGCTACTGTAGCAGATGGAGAGTTTGGGGTGTGGCTACTGTAGCAGATGGAGAGTTTGGGGTGTGGCTACTGTAGCAGATGGAGAGTTTGGGGTGTGGCTACTGTAGCAGATGGAGAGTTTGGGGTGAGGCTACTGTAGCAGATGGAGAGTTTGGGGTGTGGCTACTGTAGCAGATGGAGAGTTTGGGGTGTGACTACTGTAGCAGATGGAGAGTTTGGGGTGTGGCTACTGTAGCAGATGGAGAGTTTGGGGTGTGACTACTGTAGCAGATGGAGAGTTTGGGGTGTGGCTACTGTAGCAGATGGAGAGTTTGGGGTGTGGCTACTGTAGCAGATGGAGAGTTTGGGGTGTGGCTACTGTAGCAGATGGAGAGTTTGGGGTGTGGCTACTGTAGCAGATGGAGAGATTGGGGTGTGGCTACTGTAGCAGATGGAGAGTTTGGGGCGTGGCTACTGTAGCAGATGGAGAGTTTGGGGTGTGGCTACTGTAGCAGATGGAGAGTTTGGGGTGTGGTTACTGTAGCAGATGGAGAGTTTGGGGTGTGGCTACTGTAGCAGATGGAGAGTTTGGGGTGTGGCTACTGTAGCAGATGGAGAGTTTGGGGCGTGGCTACTGTAGCAGATGGAGAGTTTGGGGTGTGGCTACTGTAGCAGATGGAGAGTTTGGGGCGTGGCTACTGAAGCAGATGGAAAGTTTGGGGTGTGGCTACTGTAGCAGATGGAGAGTTTGGGGTGTGGCTACTGTAGCAGATGGAGAGTTTGGGGTGTGGCTAATGTAGCAGATGGAGAGTTTGGGGTGTGGCTACTGTAGCAGATGGAGAGTTTGGGGCGTGGCTACTGTAGCAGATGGAGAGTTTGGGGTGAGGCTACTGTAGCAGATGGAGAGTTTGGGGTGTGGCTACTGTAGCAGGTGGAGAGTTTGGGGTGTGGCTACTGTAGTAGGCGGAGAGTTTGAGGTGTGGCTACTGTAGCAGATGGAGAGTTTGGGGTGAGGCTACTGTAGCAGATGGAGAGTTTGGGGTGTGGCTACTGTAGCAGGTG
This sequence comes from Pseudorasbora parva, assembly GCF_024679245.1. NCBI lineage: Eukaryota > Metazoa > Chordata > Actinopteri > Cypriniformes > Gobionidae > Pseudorasbora > Pseudorasbora parva. The sequence continues at coordinate 2,081,323 of NC_090172.1, read as the reverse complement.
GAGAGTTTGGGGTGTGGCTACTGTAGCAGATGGAGAGTTTGGGGTGTGGCTACTGTAGCAGATGGAGAGTTTGGGGTGTGGCTACTGTAGCAGATGGAGAGTTTGGGGTGTGGCTACTGTAGTAGGCGGAGAGTTTGAGGTGTGGCTACTGTAGTAGGCGGAGAGTTTGGGGTGTGGCTACTGTAGTAGGCGGAGCCAGAGGCTGTTTAGTCACTGTTGGACCATGACTGATGCATTACATAGGAAATTCAGCTTCAGTTACAGGAGTGTAAGCCAAAACTCACTGCATTTAGGCCATCAGACGTCATGAACACATCAAAGCTAATGGGGTAATGAGATGCTGCACGCTACAACGAACCCTTCAATACCATATAGCATCATCACACACCCGTTCAGAACATTGTCCTTTACTTATAACCCATCTCTAATCTTCTAAATGCAATTATAAGGCATTAAGATGTTATGAAGCTATTTTTAACATTAACATTGTGATTTTCTGTGAAGCTGTGTATTGTGAATAGCGCTATACCAAATAAATTTTATTTGCCTTAAACCATCAAAATACACCAGTGCAAATCAGCTCAGGCTAGTTTAAGTTAATCCTACATCAGAGTCAACAGCAAAACACCATGCTGATGTATGTGTACAGTGGCCAACGATTACCACAGATTAATTACAAGAACGCTTCCTTTTCTCGGTAAGTGACCTGACTCTAGTAACCTGAGCTTTCTCACATGGCTATAGATTACCCTTGGAGATGGAGAACCTCAGTAACTATCCACTCAGCTCTGGTTAAATGGATCTACTTACCTGACTTCTACACCATTCCCAACTCCAGGAACCTCATATGTAAGTGACCCCGTAAACAGAACGATGATATAATTACTCACCAGTTATCCAACCTACAAAGTTTTCAGACACTGAAGCCACTTGGAAAATTAATGACTGTCTATTTATTGTTACCTAAAGAACACCAGCACCTAGTTTGTGCATCTAATGCAGTGACTTTAGAAATACTTTTAGGGGCCTTATATCCACATTATTTGTAATAATAGCAGATGATTCCTTACCTTGAATATGCAAGGCTTCTAATTTCAGCCATTTGCAACCATTTTAGCTGTTCAAAAGAGTCCGTTATGCGGTTTAATGTTGGTATTTGCTTTATTTTTTTTATTTTGTACTGCTTTGTAATGCAAACAGTTTCACTATAGTTTGTGGCTTATTATTCTAGTTGTTTACCAGAATGAGAAATCATTTACTTCTGCATGGAAAAACAAGATGGATTTAGTGAAATCTCAAAAAATGCATAAAATGTTTGCCAATGGTCTGTTTCAGCGGACTTCCTTCTGCTGATGTGTGCATCACAGCAGTGGGCGGTGTTTGAAAATGAGAGAAAGGAAGAGTGGATGGTCATGGGAGGAGAGAACAAAGACAACCCGGACCCCATGGAAAATATGCCCTTCAACCCGGCCCCAAACTTCATCAACTGCAGGCAAGTGCATTAGTAACAAATGAGAAATAAATACAACTTTACTCGTCAGGGATCGGGTGAAGCGAGAGTGTAACGTTGCTGTTTGAGCATAAACAACATCTGCAAAGTTACAGCGCTCAAAGTTCAAAGCAAAGGGAGATATTTTCTTTTAAAGAAATCGTTTTTAAGGACTACAACAAATGACTGGTAGGAACTACAACGAGCTTCTTCACGGGTTAGTGACATCACTAACACTAAAATTTACATAAACCCCGCCCCCGGAATTACATGTGATAAAAGCAAGATGTCAACAGAAGTTATAACCGTAATTAAACTAAACTATCCCTGTTCTCTCTTCATCAGCAGATATTCTCTGGTTCATCTCACAACAGTTCCCACACCAGCGGTTTAGAGATTATCATGACAAAATATGCTAATTAATGATTGAAGATCGTTAACTTATAAATTCAGCAACTAACCATTCAAAAACGTCCTGTTTCATTCTACATGTTGTCTCTTCGTTCTGTCATTTTCAGTGTGTGTGTGTGAGGTATTTAGAGCTGCTATCGCAAGTTTCTGAAGCTCCGCCCTTTTCTAGAAATGGGGCAGGGAGCAGCAGCTCAAATTAAAATGACTTTAATTGCATTTAAATGGACACACACAAAAAAGGCATGTTTTTCCTTAAAGGGGGGGCGAAACACTCAGTTTCAGTCAATCTCATGTCAATCTTGAGTACCTATAGAGTAGTATTGCATCCTTCATATCTCCGAAAAGTCTTTAGTTTTATCATATTTATAAAAGAAATATGGGCTGTACCGAGTCTTTCCGGAAAAAAACGAGCGCCTGGAGGCGTATCGTGTGGGCGGAGCTAAAGAATGACGAGCGGTGACGTCCTCAAGCGTGGAGAAGCCCATCGCTATCTCAGCTAATACAGATAATGATCCAGAATCAAATCTGAGGGAGAAATAAATTGAACTGGAGAAACGGCAGCAGCAGGACGTCCGTCTCTGTGGTATGTAAGTTACTGTATTTAGCGGGCCTCTCCACATTTCTGTGTCTTTACTCGCAGTTTATGAGGACATGATTCGGTTTATGGACTATTGTATGCGTCTAGACCTTAGCAGTAGCAAGCAAAACGGTTTCGCACGTCAGACTAGTGTAACGTTATACAGAGAACAACAATGGAGTCCGTTAGCGCATTTGAATGACGAAGCACGCGATCGTGTCGTTTACTGATGTTTCCTCACGCGACGATAGCCGACAGCACAGACATCTGAAGCAGTTTAACTCACCGGCTGCTTCCAAAGCAGGACCGAACCTTTATCGCTGGGACCGCTCCGTCAGAAACACACTTCTTTGGTATGATTTGGTGAAGTCCTGACAGCAGTGGCGTGGAAATCCACTTTGAGACGCGACTGAAGCGATGTTGTGAAGCTTCTCGTCATTTCTGCGTTCAAATCGGTTCAAATTCAGCGCTGCCTTCCCAGAATGCTGTGCTGAAGCGCTGAAGTCGCTCGACGTCACTCATAGGAATAAAGAGAAACGCGGCGCCACATGTTCACGGACGACTAGATCTGCATCTGAGAGACTGTTTACAGCGTGCATTTCCTCTCTCGCTCTAGTCACGCGCGCGCGCACCCTACCGGGAGAAGAGCCCGTACGGCCCATACAAGGACCTTCCGCTCTATTAACGTCAAGCCGACCCATACTCGAAAAAAACTCTCCGAAACTTGTGAGAAACCGGAAGGAGTATTTTTAACACAGAAATACTCCATCAAACGTCCAACATTAGTTTTTGAAACTTTGTCTATGTTTAGGATGGGAATCCAAGTCTTTAACAGTGGAAAGCTCAGTATGCATGAAACAGCATTTCACCGCCCCTTTAACCTCAAAAAGTGACAATATTAACATGCTAAAAAAAAAAGATCTGTGGGGTATTTTGAGCTGAAACTTCACATGCACACTCTGGGGACATTACAGACTTATTTGACATCTTGTAAAAAGGGGCATAATAGGACCCAATTAACATGGCTTATTGCTATCATAAACAGCAGTGAGAGCTACAATTACATTTTAGTCACAATATTTTCTGTTTTTGCTCAATTTTGTTCCAAACAAAGCCGAACTGTTGTGTGTCTGTTTCATTACTTAATTAATTGTGTTTTTTAAAGAATCGAGTGAGTCAATGATTCAATGACTCATTCATAAAGACGGTCACTTGCTTCGTTCCTGATTGAATCAGCCGCTTGAATCAGAATCGGTTGAATGAACGATTCAATGACTCACTCATTAATGCAGTGACTTGGCACCACCTACTGTTTTTTTTAAGTCTCATATTATTTCATTTTTTGATTCATATTTATGCCACCTGTGCGCTGCATATCAATGCTTATCTAATCTAACACAATTATGAATTAAACACATTTTGGAGGGTAATTTCTCAGCCAAACTTGATGTGATAATGCGATTAATTTGATTAATCTATTAGATTAAAATCTGTGTGTGTTGTAGGTCCTATCTGGACATGGCAAAGGTCTTGGTGTTCCGGTACATGTTCTGGGTCGTGCTGACGGTGGTTTTTGTGACCGGAGCGACTCGGATCAGTGTGTTCGGATTGGGTTATCTCATGGCCTGCTTCTTCTTCCTGCTTTACGGCACAAGGCTGCTAATCAAGCCATCACGCACACGTCTGGTTATGTGGGACTGTCTCATCATGTACAATTTGGCTGTGATCATTTCCAAGAACATCCTGTCTGTGAGTAAGCATTTCACTGAGCATTTACACATACGACTACAGAGAGAAGAGCTTTGTTTCAACAGCCCTGTTGCTTGTGTTAGATCCTGGCCTGTGTGTTTGTGGTGGAGATGCAGAAGAACTTCTGCTGGGTCATTCAGATCTTCAGTCTGGTGTGCACCGTCAAAGGCTACTATGACCGTAAGTTTTGCACTCTTATCTGCGTTTTCAAGCACATTGGCATAGTATCATAGGCTGTCTCACTGCTGCAGAATTCACTGTTTTTGTCTAAGTAAGGGATAATAACATAAGGCCAGCAACTTTCTTAAAGGGATAGTTCCCCTACAAATGAGATACAACAAAGTGTTTTGTATTTTGTGTCTGTACAGTTGCTTTTGAATAGATCTCTATATGGGTCAAACTGACCCATGAACAGCAAGAGTGTATAACATTTCCCTAAACCTCAGTATGTTGAAACTTTGCATGCATGTTCATGATCCTAAATGAGAAAAAGTCACAAATTCTTAAAGGGATAGTTCACTTTAAAATGAAAAATCTGTCATCCTCTACTCACCCTCAAGTTGTTTCAAAAGGGAAGATATTTTGAAGAATGTCAGTAACCAATCAGTTAACTGGAGCCATTGACTTCCATAATAGGAAAAAAAAATACTATGGAAGTCAATGGCTCCAGTTAACTGATTGGTTACTGACATTCTTCAAAATATCTTCCCTTGTGTTCAGCTGAAGAAAGAAACTCATACAGGTTTGATAGTATTTTAGAAAGATTAAAAAAAATTAATGATAGCGGATTTTTTACCATATGTGCCTGACGAAATATAAATCGGTATTGAAATAAATAGGGAAAAGCTATAACAAAACCAGCATAACAAAATATAACCAAAACAAATCTTATCATTTTGGGTCTATACAGTATTAAATATGTGGGTCAAATTCACCCAAGAACATCACAAATATAACAGAAATGATGTGTGTATATGTCAAAACACATCAGCGTGTTGAGACTTTGCATGCATGTTCATGACCCTAAATGAGAAAAACAGGTTAACCGGTGTTTCAGTCAACTCAAAAATCGAAATGGGTCAAATTGAGTGTTAAAGTTGTCATGAAATGGAAGTTACGCTAGTGTTTCTTCCCTATTGTGCCGTATATTTGAGTTAATCGATTCCCAAACAAGAACAAATGTAGGGGCATGGTTTGATTGTGTCTGTGGGGAATTGATTGGATGGTGGTGGTTTGCTATTGGCTGATCTCATGTGAGTGACAGGTGGCCCCGCCCTCATCATCAGAGAAGTTATTCTGATTCAAGATTATGAAAACAATAATGATGTGCACCGATAAATCATTTCACGAGTTCACACTTACAAATAAGTCAGATAGAATAAATGGTATGCGTATTTGGCGTGCTGTCCGAGGAGAGGGCTCCGAGCTCGGTATTTGGCCAGAACCCAAAAAAAATTATTTTCTGAAGTTTTCTGCTTAAAAAAATAGTCATGCACCGCCAAAAATGACTTGATATGTAATTCATTTATTTACAAATAATCTGCAATCCAAGTTACTGTATTTAGAAAATGTATTTAGCTACATTGTAACTATTATACAGCCGCTTGATCTTTTAGAGGTTCACTGTTTATCTAAGAGTGCGTTTATTTTTCTTACCACATTGTAAAATAGTTTTTCTTGTTTTTTTTCTTCTTGTATTAAGTAATTGTTTTGTTCCTTGCACACTCTTCTCTCTCAATTTTACTTTTCGAACACATTTTAATACTTTTAACTCAATCTAATTAAAGCTGTAGTCAGCTACTTTTGCAATTTAACCAGTCAGATAATTTAAATTATGAAAATATAATCAGTTATTGGATGGCAGAAGTATTTGTAGAAGCGAGATGAACTTGGTTCTTGAGCACTATCTGGAGGGCAATGCTTGTAATCTTTGTTTTAAAATGTGACACAAATGTAGTGAATGTGTGTGTTTGCTCCTCAGCTAAATCAGTGGATGATAAAGATTGCTCTCTGCCTGTGGAAGAGGCCGGCATTATCTGGGACAGCATCTGTTTCTTCTTCCTCCTGCTGCAGAGGAGAGTCTTCCTCAGTTTTTACTTCCTTCATGTGTCGGCAGACCTCCAGGCTTCAGCGAGACAGGCCTCGCGGTAAGATGTGAACAATTCCTATGTCATACAAGGGAAAAACTATCAACAGAGAAGGTTTTACCATCTGTGCAGGTCTTCACTGAACAGAGTTCATTACCATACAATTATTAGGGGCCACCTATTGAAACCTATTGAAATCACTATTCTTCTTCCGTTTCTTCTGCCATTGGAGTCTATGTCAGCCGTCATCGGCAGTTGCTCCGATTTTTTGGGGAAAATTGAAACAGAACATCACCAGACCTTGCTAACAAAATTGTATGGAATTCAAGTCAAATCGTTTTTTATAAACCTGCAACAAAATTTTGCATAGCTCTTGCGAAAACAGACATAAGGATGTATCTCCACAACCCTTTATCGTTTTCAGACCAAACTTGGTACGTGTCATTACAAGCAGAACCTGAAGTGACCTGCAGGGGCACAGTTACACAGTTACTAAAAACACAGTTACTGGCTATTTTTGCTTATAACCTCTGAACTGTTGTTCCAAAAATCATAAAAGTGGTCTCATTAGATTCAGGACGTCATGCCGAGTCGAATTTTACCATATCGGCCATTTTGGCTGTCTGACATTTTGAATTATGTGATGAAATGCTGTATTTTAAGAAAACATGAACAGATTGTTACGAAACTCGGTATGGGTCATCAGCATGATGCCCTGAAGGACCCTGAGAAGTTTCGAAACAGGTTATAACTTTGGGTGTGGTTGACTTATTTTCATGGGAGTAACTTTTTTTGTCTCCTGAATCCTTGCCGAGTCTAACGATACCAGATGTGCCAGGTTTCGGCATATGGTTTGTGCAGCGTTGTAATTTAGCACTTAAAAAAACTTTAGCTGATATCTTCGAAGCCACTAGTCCGATCGAGACGAAACCAGCCTGAGAAGTTCGAAAACATAGGTCGGTAGCTAATTGGCAGAGCCAAGATGTCAAAATATTGATAGTAGGGGGTAGAAAAATCCATATTTATAGTAAGGGGAAGCAAAATCCAATCAAAGTCAGGTATCAGTCATTTTTTACTTGTTTCTTCATATAAATGTCTATAACTCCCAAACAAAATGAAATATTTTCACCAAAATAGATACACACATGTATGGGCTCACTTCGAGGACACATTAAAAAATGGTAAGATTGTGCCTCTAGGTGGAGCTATAATAGAACAAAACATGAAATTCCCATTGAATATGATGCATTTTTTAGCCTTCTTGCCTAAAATCATCTTAAAATGTGTTTAATGACGTATTGTTGCAGTTGATCATTTTGGCATGTCTTGTCTTGTGCTTGGGCCCGATAATGGCTGCTTGCAGATATTGGCTTACTTGATTCTCCTTGAATATTTATCATTAACTATATACACACCTCAGAGGCTGTCACATCAGAACGGCATCTAGGCCAAGTTGAATTCAAAGGTTTCCACCCTGAAGTCTGTATATTGTTACGATCCCCTATTTCAAAGTTAGTCTTATTATGTAATAATTGGGGGCTCGTCCGGTATTTGAACCCGAAGCCAGAATCATACCTCTAGACTAGCTTTTAACGATGACAGCTTGACGTACACAATCTGACTTGAATGGAATGCATTGAAAACAGTTGGGGGGGTGGGGGGGGGATGGGTGTTCTGACATATAAAGCTTATTTTCTGTGTCTGTGGATTAAGGGGGTTCGAGCTCTTCCGAGCCAGCATCATAAAGAACATGCACTTCCACCAGCAGGCGGAGAAGAAGTCCATTCAGCAGCTGAAGGAATCGTGAGTTAACGCACATCCTTTTATTTGCCATAGTAAAAAAAAAAAAAAAAAAAAAAAAAAATATATATATATATATATATATATATATATATATATATATATATATATATATATATATATATATATATATATATTTTAAATATCTATAAGGAAATTGGGACTTTCTGACTCTTTTTCTCAGAACTGCAAGTTTATAAAAAAAGTCACAGTTGTGAGATATAAACTCGTGATTTGGAGTAAAAACGTCACAATTACAAAATTAACACAATTTTGAGGAAAGTCACCATTACGCCATAAACTATTCTGAGAAAAAAAACGGTTTCAAAATAAACACAAAATTGACAATTGCTAATAAATAATTTTGCATAAAAAGATCAATTGTGGGATGAAAATTCGCAATTCGGAGAAAAAAGTCACAATTGCGAAATAAAATAAACACAACTTTGTGTAAATGTCACAATTGCGAAATAAACAATTCTGATATAAACGTTATAAAATATGAACTTTATATCGTTTCTATCTCACCAATTTGATTTTATTTGGCGTGATTATAACTTGCATAAACTGAAAATTGTGATAAATAAAGCAGCAATTACCTTTTTATTTTTTAATTTGTGGTGGAAACGAGCCTGCATTACTTGTAGAGCTGTAGTCTCTCTCTAATGCTGATATTCCCTCAGGATGAACCGCATTCGGGACAAACAGCAGAAGTACAAGGAGAAGGAGGGACGCAAGACTTCAGATGTAGAGCCGCAGCCCGAGGGTACAACACACCAGCTGATCAGCTCTCTGTGTGTGTGTGTGTGTGTGTGTGTGTGTGTGTGTGTGTGTGTGTGTGTGTGTGTGTGTGTGTGTGATTGGTAGGTTTATGGGCAGGGGCAGTGTAAGGGGATAGAATGTACAGTCTGTACAGTGAAAAATCCATTATGCCTATGGAAAGAAAAACCTAACGTGTGTGTGTGTGTGTGTGTGTGTGTGTGTGTGTGTGTGTGTTTCACCTCAGACTCAAAGAACCAGAAGAAAGAGAGGCAGTTGTCAAAGACCAAAGGATGGCAGTATCCCTGGATGGATCACGCGACGGGTAAACTCACAGTCGGCTGTCAATCAAGCTTAGCCCATTCACCTCATATGATATTTTACATAATAAACATATTTTCAGGGAAGCAAGCAAAAGATTGTGAACAGTGCTCAGTGAGTGAATGTGTTTGTTTTAGTGTTGCATTCTGGGGAATACTACATGTTTGAGTCTGACAGCGGAGAGGAAGATGAATCCTTTCAGGAGGAACAGAAACCTCGCAGACAGACGGCCTTTCAGGTGACACACACACACACTGTGTTATGTGTTTGGTAAGGCAGTTGTTGCAGCAATGTGTGTGGGGATAAAGTATGTGTGTGTGTGTGTGTGTGTGTGTGTTAAATGTTCCCCATAGCTAGCGTACCAGGCTTGGGTCACCAGTGCAAAAGAAGCCCTAAAAGATCGTCAGCAGAGGCAGAGAGAGCAGAGAGCGGAAGCAAGGAAACTACAAGCTGCTCAGGCTTCAGGTTTAACATGTGCATATGAAACATGATCAGGCATAACATAATGACCACCTTCCTAATATCATGTTGGTCCCCCTGACCCTTCGAGGCATGGACTCCTCTAGACCCCTGAAGGTGTGCTGTGGTATCTGGCACTAAGATGTTTGTAGCAGATCCTTTGAGTCCTGTAAGTTGTGAGGTGGGACTGTGTATTCTGACAGCTTTCTATCAGAACCAGCATTAACTTCTGGAGCAGTTTGAGCTCCAGTAGCTCGTCTGTTTGATCGGACCCCACGGGCCAGCCTTCGCTCCCCACGTGCATAAATGAGCCTTGGCCGCCCATGACCCTGTGGCCGGTTCTCCACTGGTCCTTCCTTGGAGCACTTTTGATAGATACTGACCACTGCAGACCGGGAACAGCCCACAAGAGCTGCAGTTTTGGAGATGCTCTGACCCAGTCGTCTAGCCGTCACAATCTGGCCAAACTCGCTCAAATCCTTACGCTTGCCCAATTTTCCTGCTACTAACACATCAACTCTGAGGACAAAATGTTCACTTGCTGCCTAATATATCCCACCCACTAACAGGAGCCGTGATGAAGAGATCATCAGTGTTACTCACTTCATCAGTCAGTGGTCATAACGTTATGCCTGATCGGTGTCTATACACCCCACTTTGTCTTATTACTGTGCTATATTGAGTTGTGTGTTTCTTTCAATGGTCATCAGATGATACTGAAGAGGATGGAGCAGTTTTTGATGTTGGGAATTCACCGGAAGTGGAGGTAATGCAAGAAGAAGGAGAGGATGTGGGTAAGTTAAGCTCTCGGTGAGGTGTGTGTGTGTGTGTGTGTGTGTGTGTGTGTGTGTGTGTGTGTGTGTGTGTGTGTGTGTGTGTGTGTGTACTATTGTAGATAAACTCCCACCTTTGTAACTTAAGTCAACGATGCAAGTTCACGTTCTTCTATAGTGTATTTGCATTAAATTATTTAACTGCATTAAAAATTTTGGATTAATTGCACACGTTAACTTCGCCAGCCCTAATGTATATATATAGATAAATATTTCACACACAAACATTTTTTTTATTAAAATTAAAAATTAAAACAATATATATATTCAATTGTTTTTATTTTAAAAATATATATTTTTTAAAACAATTTTTGTGAGCATGTAAATGCGGTGTAATGTATATTCTTTGGAATAATAATAATAATATTTTATATATTATATATTTTTTTATTTTTGTGAAATTTAAGGGCCTGTCAAAGAAAATACAGTCATAATTACAATCTTAATTAAACAGTATGCTCATAATATATTATAATGTAATGCATAAAACAAAAACAAATATATATATATCAAATGCATTGATTGTACTATTATATTATATTATGTATAAATAACACTATATCATATATTGTATATTTTTTAAGTAAATACAGTCATAATTGCAATCTTAATTAAACAATATGCCAATAATAGAGTATAATGTAATGCATTTAAAAATACAATTAATTACATTATATTATTCTGAACATAATTATTTTAATAGGTATTATGATACCATATGAGTTTCACATGAAGTCCTGATGTGCTTTTAAGCGTCTCAAGGCACCGGCAGTGACGTAGTGCAGCGGATCCTGGACATCCTGAGGTTCCTGTGGGTGCTTTTCCTGGCCATGGTGGACGGATTCACCTTATGGCTTAACCTGCTCACCAAGCAGTATGTGGACACGTCCATGGTCCTCTGTGAGGAGCGCTACCTCTTCATTCACAAGCTCAGCCAGGTGAGTGGCTCGGCAAACACACACCTGACCGATCAGCACAAACACACACCTGACCCATCGGCCCAAACACACACCTGACCGATCAGCCCAAACACACACCTGACCGATCAGCCCAAACACACACCCTGACTGATCAGCCCAAACACACACCCTGACTGATCAGCCCAAACACACACCTGACCCATTGGCACAAACACACACCTGACCGATCAGCACAAACACACACCCATCGGCCCAAACACACACCTGACCCATTGGCCCAAACACACACCTGACCCAGTGGCCCAAACACACACCTGACCCATTGGCCCAAACACACACCTGACCCAGTGGCCCAAACACACACCTGACCCATTGGCCCAAACACACACCTGACCCAGTGGCCCAAACACACACCTGACCCATTGGCCCAAACACACACCTGACCCACTGGCCCAAACACACACTTGACCCATTGGCCCAAACACACACCTGACCGATCAGCCCAAACACACACCTGACAGATCAGCCCAAACACACACCTGACAGATCAGCCCAAACACACACCTGACCGATCAGCCCAAACACACACCTGACAGATCAGCCCAAACACACACCTGACAGATCAGCCCAAACACACACCTGACAGATCAGCCCAAACACACACCTGACAGATCAGCCCAAACACACACCTGACAGATCAGCCCAAACACACACCTGACAGATCAGCCCAAACACACACCTGACCGATCAGCCCAAACACACACCTGACAGATCAGCCCAAACACACACCTGACCCAGTGGCCCAAACACACACCTGACCCAGTGGCCCAAACACACACCTGACCCAGTGGCCCAAACACACACCTGACCCAGTGGCCCAAACACACACCTGACCCATTGGCCCAAACACACACCTGACCGATCAGCCCAAACACACACCTGACAGATCAGCCCAAACACACACCTGACCCATTGGCCCAAACACACACCTGACCCAGTGGCCCAAACACACACCTGACCCAGTGGCCCAAACACACACCTGACCCATTGGCCCAAACACACACCTGACCCAGTGGCCCAAACACACACCTGACCCATTGGCCCAAACACACACCTGACCCAGTGGCCCAAACACACACCTGACCCATTGGCCCAAACACACACCTGACCCAGTGGCCCAAACACACACCTGACCCAGTGGCCCAAACACACACCTGACCCATTGGCCCAAACACACACCTGACCCATTGGCCCAAACACACACCTGACCGATCAGCCCAAACACACACCTGACAGATCAGCCCAAACACACACCTGACCCATTGGCCCAAACACACACCTGACCCAGTGGCCCAAACACACACCTGACCCATTGGCCCAAACACACACCTGACCCAGTGGCCCAAACACACACCTGACCCATTGGCCCAAACACACACCTGACCCATTGGCCCAAACACACACCTGACCCAGTGGCCCAAACACACACCTGACCCATTGGCCCAAACACACACCTGACCCATTGGCCCAAACACACACCTGACCGATCAGCCCAAACACACACCTGACAGATCAGCCCAAACACACACCTGACCCATTGGCCCAAACACACACCTGACCGATCAGCCCAAACACACACCTGACAGATCAGCCCAAACACACACCTGACCCAGTGGCCCAAACACACACCTGACCCAGTGGCCTGTGTCCTCCACAGACCCCCTCCAGAGAGCCCACAGATGACCAGCTGTCACAGGACAGTGAGGACCTCACCCTCGAGACCTGCCTCGATGAGACCGATACAGACAACGCTCGCTTCAGCAGCAACATCAAGTGAGTCTGACCGGCCCAGTTCATGGAGACAGAGCGACACGCGTCATGCATCCACCGGGGGGGAAATAAAACAACCGTCTCTATTGTTTTTCTATTGCGTGAGGCGGCCTCCTTGTCATTTCTGGCTTATTACAAAAAACGAACAATGTCTCAAAGCTGACATGTGACAAGGTGTCCAGAAAACAAGCTAAAAAACCCAGAACCAAAAAACAAGTTTCTATAAGCTGTTGACCCAAAAAAATGAGTGTTTATGGACACAAAAGTTGGTGCAGGTAATGGAGAGAGAGCACAACATGCTATATTACACTGAGAACCACGCCCACTGGAGGGGAAAGTCATCAGAGACAGGAAATATAATATATAAAACTGACATTCGGATATTTGACCAAATGTTTACTGCACACTTAGACATACTGAGAAACACACTGCAGAAAATGCTCTTCTTTTGTCTTGTTTCTAGTCTAAATATCTAACAATTCTTAAATCAAGATGCTTTTTGAGGTGAGATTTTATACCAGTGATATTTTAGTGTTGGTTATCCAGCGGGATAGATACCAGGAGGCCAACAAAACACCTTTTTTCTTTATATTTTTTCCTGTAATTTTTTGACCAAATGTCCCGTTTCTTTTGCAGTGTGGTTGAGTTGGAGACACTGGGCGGTTTTGCGAAGACCCGTGACTTTAGCAGCACGACTCTGTCCTCTGAACTCACACTAGAGCTCGATATAGAGCCGTTTTACAGCCAGCACACCAACCGGCCTCGACGCTCCAGGACCGCCAGTGAGCTGCTTTCAGAGAGGTGCGGCTTTATATGATATTACTGTACGATCTTCTGCCGTTATTAAAGGGTGAATCTCGTGAAAACATGTCTGAAAATCTGTTTTAGGACTATATCTTCTTAATAGCTTCTTTTAATTATATAGCGGTTTGGGGTAACTCTTTATTTTGACATTATACTCTAGACAGATCTAGATCTTTCATTCTAGGCAGTCATTAGAGTATTAGTAGACTGTCTGTTTAATATCTGCTAACACTTTATTTTGACGGTCCACTTTAGAAATTCTACTAACTACAAGTACATTGTTCAACTAATTTGGGAGAAAATGTGTATTCATGGTATTAAATTGGCTTTAATTTCTTAAAGGGGCGGTGAAATGCTGTTTCATGCATACTGAGCTTTACACTGTTAAAGACTTGGATTCCCATCCTAAACATAGACAAAGTTTCAAAAACTAATGTTGGACGTTTGATGGGAGTATTTCTGTGTCAAAAATACTCCTTCCGGTTTCTCACAAGTTTCGGAGAGTTTTTTTCAAGTATGGGTCGGCTTGACGTTAAAAGAGCGGAAGGTCCTTGTATGGGCCGTACGGGCTCTTCTCCCGGTAGGGTGCGCACACGTGACTAGAGCGAGAGAGGAAATGCACGCCCATACACACTCCGCGCCGCGCTCCACTTTATTCCTATGGGTGACGTCGAGCGACTTCAACGCTTCAGTACAGCATTCTGGGAAGGCAGCGCTGCATTTGAACCGATTTGAACGCAGAAATGACGGGAAGCTTCACAACATCGCGTCAGTCGCGTCTCAAAGTGGATCTCCACGGTCACTGCTGTCAGGACTTCACCAAATCATACCAAAGAAGTGTATTTTTGACGGAGCAGTCCCAGCGATAAAGGTTCGGTCCTGCTTTGGAAGCAGCCGGTGAGTTAAACTGCTTCAGATGTCTGTGCTGTCGGCTATCGTCGCGTGAGGAAACATCAGTAAACGACACGATCGCGTGCTTCGTCATTCAAATGCGCTAACGGACTCCATTGCTGTTCTCTGTATAACGTTACACTAGTCTGACGTGCAAAACCGTTCTGCTTGCTACTGCTAAGGTTTAGTCGCATACAATAGTCCATAAACCGAATCATGTCCTCATAAACTGCGAGTAAACACACACAAATGTTGACAGGCCACTAAATACAGTCCATACCACAGAGACGGACGTCCTGCTGCTGCTGCTTCTCCTGTTCAGTTTATTTCAGCCTCCGGATGATTCTGGATCATTATCTGTATTAGCTGAGATAGCGATGGGCTTCTCCACGCTTGAGGACGTCACCGCTTTGTTCGCGCTCGTCATTCTTTAGCTCCGCCCACACGATACGCCTCCAGCCGCTCGTTTTTTTCCGGAAAGACTCGGTACAGCCCATATTTCTTTTATAAATATAATACAACTAAAGACTTTTCGGAGATATGAAGGATGCAATACTACTCTATAGGTACTCAAGATTGACATGAGATTGACTGAAACTGAGTGTTTCACCCCCCCTTTAATGTAAAATGAGTTACTGCAGTTCATTTGTTATCTCTGTGTTCTCAGGCCCTTCAGTGTTGAGGAGTTGATCCAGAGTCGTGAGTTCTACTCGTCTCAGAACCGACTGCTGAAGCTGCTCTTCGCGCTCTATAATGTTCTGGCGGCTCACTCCGAGCTGGTCTGTTATTTCATTATCGTGCTCAATAACCTGGTGACAGCCTCTGTCATCTCATTGGTTCTGCCAGTCCTAGTCTTTCTCTGGGCCATGCTGTCTGTTCCCCGACCTTCCAAGAGGTTCTGGATGACGGCCATTATCTACACAGAGGTGGGATGTTTCAGATATTAATAAAGAAACCTTTTTTCCAATCAGGCTTTATAGAGTCAAGCTGGTGTGACACATTGTTCTACACCGCAAAAAATGCTCTTCTTACTCAGTAATATGTCTTGTTTCTAGTCTAAATATCTAACAATTCTTAAATCAAGTTGTATTTACTATTAAAATAAACAACATGAGATATTTTTTCCTTTTTTTGTTGAAAATAAATTAAAAATGAAGTGTTTTTTTGCTTAAAACAGGCAAAATGATCTGCCAATGTGGTGAGAAAAATATAATCTTATTTCTGATTGAAATCTTGTTTCTTGTTTCCGTCCCAATCAGAAATAAGATTATTTTTCTCACCCCATTGGTAGATAATTTAGCTTGTTTTAAGCAAAAACTCACTTCATTTAGATGTTTCCCCAGAAAACAAGCAAAAATATCTTATGTCATTTTACTGATCTATTAAATACATCTTGATTTAAGAATATTTAGATATTTGGACTGGAAACAAGAAAAAAAAACTGAATAAGACTTTTTTGCTGAATAAGACTTTTTTGCAGTGTAAAAGGACTACTTTTGTGAAAGCTTTGAAACATTGCATGTTAAACAATTGCTTTTGGACCTATAATAACTCAAGTGTTTGTGTCTGGCCTGATGTGCTTTCCACAGGTCATGGTGGTGGTCAAATACCTGTTTCAGTTCGGCTTCTTCCCGTGGAATAGTGAGTATGAGCTGACGCTAAATGAGGACAAGCCCTTTTTCCCTCCACGGATCCTGGGCCTGGAGAAAACCGACAACTACATCCGTTATGATTTGCTCCAGCTTCTGGCACTCTTCTTTCACCGCTCACTTCTCCAGGTATTACGTCTAGCCTGTTAAAAGACAAGCCTGTTTTTCTGATGCTCACCATCTTAAAAGCACAGTTGAAAGTTATTGCTAGTTATTGGTATGAAGTATGTTTTGAGCATTTTGGAACCCATTAGAGCACAACAGTCGGGCTCCGGAAGTAAAAACTGCATTACATTTATCCATAGGGAAATTGATTTTTAGCAATAGTTTAAAAACCTTTAAAGTCAGCCTTACTGTGAGCTATGAGGCTGTTAGTCAACTGTAGTTGGTTCTGTTGAAGCTGTCAGCCCATATTATTTCAACTTAAAAAGATTTTTTATAGTTTTAAAATAACAATGGCAAGCAAAATGTGCCAAAAGATCTCTTCAGCTCCGCCCACTCCCATGAAACACCACGAATTGCGTAATCTTGGTGAAAAACTACATTACCCATGATGCTGTTCAGAATATTCCACCAATCAGTTGAAACAACCAAAATGTGCCAAAAGATCTCTTTAGTTCCACCCCCTCCCATGAAGCACAGCGAATGACATAATCATGGTGAAAAACTACATTACCCATGATGCCGTTCAGAATATTCCACCATTCAGAGTCGAAATAAGCAAACCATGCCAAAATATCTCTTTAGCTCCACCCACTCCCATGAAACACCACGAATGGCGTAATCTTGGTGAAAAACTACATTACCCATGATGCTGTTCAGAATATTCAACCAATCAGTCGAAACAACCAAAACGTGCCAAAAGATCTCTTTAGCTCCACCCACTCCTATGAAACACCACGAATGACGTAATCATGGTGAAAAATGAATTACCCATAATGCTTTACAGAATATTCCACCAATCAGAATCAACAAGCAAACTGTGCCAAAATATCTCTTCAGCTCCAACCACTCCCATAATGCACAGCGAATGACGTAATCTTGGTGAAAACTACATTACCCATGATGCTGTTCAGAAAGTTCCAAAATATCTCTTCAGCTCCGCCCTCTCCCATTTTTAAATGATTAGTTTTATATTTCTCCATAATTTTAAATTTGATTATGCTGTTTGCAATGCTTCATGGGATTGTAGTCTTCCCTCATCAAAGCTAAGTTCACAGTCTTGTTCCTTTATTTTTGTTTTATTACCTATTACTTTTTTGCTTCAAATCAGTGTTTGCAATTTTGTGAATCACCTCATAGTTGATTTGTTTATTTAAATACCTATGGGAGAAATTAATGGGGAAAAAATAATCTTGTTTTCTGTTTGAATTAAGATTATTTTTCTTACCCCACTGGCAGATTATTTATCTTATTTTAAGCAAAAACTCTTCATTTTGAGTTATTTTTTCTTGTCTATTAGATGCTTCTTAATGTAGCATTTTTTAGATCTTTGGACGAGAAACAAGACAAAAATACTAAGTAAGAGGAGCATTTTTTTGCAGTGTGAAAAAGGCGTGAACTATTGCACTCTATAGGAACCCATTGTTTCTATTCAGAACCTTCCCATTCAAATTCCATTGGTATGAAAGTTAACTTTATATGCCTAATTTTAAAACATACATTTGTTTCCATCACAGTTAAGAATCTGTGAGGACTTAAATTATACGGACACCGTTTCCCGTGTGTTTTGACTTGATTTGTAATCCATCATTATATACATTTTTGTCTTTTCTTCTCTCTCAGCGTTATGGTCTCTGGGACCGAGAAGGCCCTCTGGAAGAGAAGAGCGATCTTTCATCTGCGGAGAAGAGAAAGAAGGAAAGAGATGAGAAAGTGTCAGATGAAGAGGACAGTCGAGCACAGCCAGAGCCCGAAACAGAGGTGCTTTCAATGACGCCGTCGACAGAATCACCGACCGAAGCTGAAATACAGACCGACCCAGAAGCCAACATTCACACCGACAGCCCCGAGACTGTAAAAGAGGAGGAGGAGGAAAAGGGGAAAAAGAAGAGCCGCTTCCTTCGCTTCCGCAGGAAAAAAACAGCAGAAACAGGTCTGTTGAAAAACACATTTATATATAGTGTTGGGAATAGTTACTTGTTATAAAATCTCCATTTGGCTTACCGATTCCTCTGTTCGCATTTTAATGTGATTTTAAGCATTTTTTTCTTTGTTGCGCACCTGAAAGCCTCTCATACAGTGAGTGAATACTGAATTGAGTTCTCTTTTGTGTCTTCTTGCGCTTGAACAGACCAATACTCTCAAAATACCCTCGTAAACACATAAGATGTGTATCAGTGTATTAGATCCGTGCATTTGCTCTTAAAGTGACAGTAGCCTTTTAAACCTTCTGCTGTCTGTGTCATTATTATGGATCAAACAACAAAAGATAAAGAGAAAATCACTCAATTCTCTTGACTGATTCATTTTTGTAACTTTATTTTTATAAAATCAATGTTTTATTTATGAAAAAACATACCATATAGTGTTATTTTACAGTTGATCTTTGTTGAGTTGTATTTATTTGTGCTATTGCTAATTATTTTATTTGCTCTGATTTTATTATTGACTGTTTACTTGACTTTAACAGTGTTGCCAACTATAGCTAATGTCACTAGATGACGTAATGCGCCAACTCTCAATCCATGCTCGCATACTGTATATTAACACAATATATAGCTGAATGCCCTATAAATAAAGTATATTTTTCCATTTGCATATTTTCTGTTTGACAAGCAGTAACTAGGTTTGTCGCGAATCACTTTTTAAAAGAAAAAAAAACCCAAAATGGGTCTCAAAAAGTCGTTAGCATCAAAGTCACTGATTTTGCTACTGGTTTTAAAGGGGCGGTGAAATGCTGTTTCATGCATACTGAGCTTTTTCCACTGTTAAAGACTTGTTTCAAAAACTAATGTTGGACGTTTGATGGAGTATTTCTGTGTCAAAAATACTCCTTCCGGTTTCTCACAAGTTTCGGAGAGTTTTTTTCGAGTATGGGTCGGCTTGACGTTAATAGAGCGGAAGGTCCTTGTATGGGCCGTACGGGCTCTTCTCCCGGTAGGGTGTGTGTGCGTGACTAGAGCGAGAGAGGAAATGCACGCCCATACACACTCTCAGCTGCAGATCCAGTCGTCCGTGAACACTTCTGTCGCGCCGCGCTCCACTTTATTCCTCTGGGTGACGTCGAGCGACTTCAACGCTTCAGCACAGCATTCTGGGAAGGCAGCGCTGCATTTGACCCGATTTGAACGCAGAAATGACGGGAAGCTTCACAACATCGCTTCAGTCGCGTCTCAAAGTGGATCTCCACGGTCACTGCTGTCAGGACTTCACCAAATCATACCAAAGAAGTGTGTTTCTGACGGAGCGGTCCCAGCGATAAAGGTTCGGTCCTGCTTTGGAAGCAGCCGGTGAGTTAAACTGCTTCAGATGTCTGTGCTGTCGGCTATCGTGGCGTGAGGAAACATCAGTAAACGACACGATCGCGTGCTTCGTCAGTCAAATGCGCTAACGGACTCCATTGTTGTTCTCTGTATAACGTTACACTAGTCTGACGTGCAAAACCGTTTTGCTTGCTACTGCTAAGGTTTAGTCGCATACAATAGTCCATAAACCGAATCATGTCCTCATAAACTGCGAGTAAACACACACAAATGTTGACAGGCCACTAAATACAGTCCATACCACAGAGACGGACGTCCTGCTGCTGCTGCTTCTCCTGTTCAGTTTATTTCAGCCTCAGATCTGATTCTGGATCATTATCTGTATTAGCTGAGATAGATGGGCTTCTCCACGCTTGAGGACGTCACCGCTTTGCGCGCTCATCATTCTTTAGCTCCGCCCACACGATACGCCTCCAGCCGCTCAGTTTTTTCCGGAAAGACTCGGTACAGCCCATATTTCTTTTATAAATATAATAAAACTAAAGACTTTTCGGAGATATGAAGGATGCAATACTACTCTATAGGTACTCAAGATTGACATGAGATTGACTGAAACTGAGTGTTTCACCCCCCCTTTAAATAATGTTTAAATTAGTTAGGCTAGCAGTTTTTACTGTGGTATTTTTGTTCATGGTATTCAGCTGCAGCAAAATGTTTGCAAAAAGACAGAGAATTAATATATTTGATATCTAAATGTTTTAACTTATACTGGGAATCAGTAATCAGAGTATTTAAAACTCAAACAATACCCAACCCTATGTATATATGATTCATATGT
This sequence comes from Pseudorasbora parva, assembly GCF_024679245.1. Lineage (NCBI taxonomy): Eukaryota > Metazoa > Chordata > Actinopteri > Cypriniformes > Gobionidae > Pseudorasbora > Pseudorasbora parva. The sequence goes on along the minus strand of NC_090172.1, from coordinate 2,060,481 downwards.
CTATAAGATTGTACTGTGTTATTTTGACATGTATGAACAATCCTGTCAGATATGAGAGAGAAAGAACCCAAGAAGAAGAAGAAGAAGAAGAAGTCAAAGACGAAACATGCTGAGGACACCAGTAAGAAACTACTGAATGCTGTTGAAGGAAAACTCAAAGGCCTTTTCTTATCCATGTAAGATTCCTGTTGCTCAACCTGTCAGAAAAAAAGACCAGATCATCATAGTATAGGCGGTCTGTTGTTGGTCCGAGGTGGTCTACCAGCCACGGTCAGAAATGGCCATTTCCATTAAAGCTACACTGTGTAACTATTTTAGTTTATTCTTAGCTAAAAACACTTAGTTCTTTCAAAAATACATGTGCTCATTAATGTATATTTACTTCTTACAAGTAATAAAGTATTCTCGTAAGTTTATAATATGCCATTGAAAATACATACGGGTGAGGGGTTCGAATGCTGGTCGCCATGTTGCTCCTCCATCTTGAAAGTACAGTAGCCAAAGAGGGACATACCCGTAAATTCAAGCTTCGCCTTTCACGTTTTAAGTAAGGGATAATGTCCACCCAGCCGGTTGTTATCGCAGAATAAACCCCTTCAGAGTGATCAGGACCCCGAGGCGAAGCGGAGCGTCACTCTGAAGGGGTTTATTCTGTGATAACAACCGGCTGGGTGGACATTATCCCGCTTATTACACGCCTACTAGTCTCAAATAAATTAGACACAAAATATTGTCTTGAGATTAAATATTTGATTAGCTCTTACGCAAAGCTTCCGCGAAGAAAAACAGTTCCAGACTGCTTTAAGCCTTTATCTATTGCTGCTAAATGTTGAGAATGAATGCTGAAAGGGTTAGTTCACCCAAAAATGAAACCAAGCCTATGATTTACTCACCCTCAGGTCATTATAGGTGTTTATGACATTCTTCTGTCAGACGAATACAATCAGAGTTATATTTAAAAAGTCCAGGCTAACGTTAATCCCAGCAGTAGTTGGAGCTGTGTTTGAAGTCCATTAAATGCAGCTGTCCGTCAAATAACGTGCTCCACACGGCTCCGATGGGTTAATAGAGCCTTCTGATTCCAATCGATGCGTTTGTGTCAGAAAAATATCCATATTTAAAACTTTATAAAGGAAACCCGCCTTGAAGTCTTCCATTGTAACCCACGGCTGTTTAAGCCACAAGATGGCGCCAGCGTTAAGCACAGAAGTAGAACCGGTCAAGATAACTCGCAGTACCCGGATGAGCGGTGTGTGTTATCTGGAAATAACATACCGCTGTAATGCGCGATTGACCAATCAGAATCAAGTATTTCACAGAGCCGTGTAATAACACTCAATGGCACTCATGAGCCCCGTTTCCACCAAAATTACCCGGAACAATTTGTACCAGGAACTTTTTTACAGGAACTTTTCTCCCCCCAGACCTGCAGCTGTCTGCGTTTCGACCGCGATAAAGTTCCGAGAAGATTAGGCAAATTAGTCCGGTGATGTAGGACTGCGCGCGACTGCTCCTCCAGTCAGTGACGGACGGTAGTCATTTTTAAGTGTACCGATTGAAAGATTTAGTGAACTGTTTACATGAGACGTTATCTAAACCGATCTGGTGTTTACATGTGATGACTTTCAATCGCAATCATTTTGTCACATGCAGTTTGTCTGCCGCACCAAAAATGTCGCCGCTGTTTTCTCCAGCAGCTGGAGTGTGTTTACTGTGGCCATAGCAACTCTTAAAGGCCACCAGGACTAATACAGTATTATTTATAGCTATTTGCTGTAAAGTGTAATAATCATCTCAGAAAAAAAAAATCTTCTGTCAGGCGCAGTTAAAGTAAAAACTGCCTGAGGCAATATACGCTGTGTCATTACTCCAACATTATCTTCATAACTTAAGAAATAAAAAGTTTACCCCTCAGAAAAATGTACTTTCCTCTCTTGTCAACATGAGCGCGGCACGCGCCGTCACGTCATGTAAGGACACACACTTAAAAGTAATCGGTCAGGTCGTTTACATGGTGAAAAAAAATTAATAACGAGTATGGAAGAGATTCAAGCTGTGCTGCTTTTGCTGGTTATGTATAGGTTTACTAAAGAGGAAATTAACAACGACAGAAAAGAGCACTAATATGCAGATTCAGCAGCATATTCAGAAAGCTTGTAAAGCTAGATTTAAAATGACAATGTATATTATTATCAGCTATTACGGACATTGAACGTGAGATGGCTGAGACGAGCGCGCGCCATCAGACAGAGAGCAAGACTGATATTTACTGAACGAGACCGAACCTCGCAAAAGACTTTTAAAAATGCCGGTTGAACTAAAATGCTGCCTGAGCTCAACCAATCAGCATGTTCAGCGCCCAAGTCCCGCCCTAGAAAGTTCCTGAACTTTGAAAAAGTACTACCTCGTGAGCAGGGCCGTTTGGAGGGGGAAATATTTACCCGGAACTTCATTTATACCCTGGTTCCTGCGGTCTAAACACACGAAGTACCACCCAAAGTTCCTGGTTCCTGGGTAAAGTTCCTGTGGTGGAAACGGGGCTATGGACGTGGTCGAACTGGATTGCCATGTTAATCTTGGACTAAATCGGCCACCGTAGGAGTTAGAACGAAATCAGAATTGAGAGGAACAGAAACTAATATTCACTGGATGGTCATACACCTTTACACCACTAGATGGGGGAAAAACTGATAAATTTTTTTTGCCTGATAGCCAATAATTCTTTATATTTTAAATATTGGCCGATAAATCGAAATCCAATTTTTTATATAATTTTTGAGAGCCTGGTTACAAAAACAAGTCTCACCATTAAATCTGTGTCTCAAGCACACAATTATAATGGTCTCATTATATTTTTATGTAGCCAATATGACAGACTTGCGCTGCACATATTGCTCTGAACTGAATTTTCCTATTTTGAAGTGCAAATGTTAGTAAAGACATTGAGACAATTTTAAACAAAAAGGTTGAAAACCCATAAATGCTTTTAGTTTTCATTTTAGCCTTTTTATCCAATTTCATGTTTTGTTCAATTTTAGCGCCACCAAGTGGCACAGTCTAACCACTTTCTTTGTGTGTTCTCAGAGTGCCCTCATACATATGTGTTTCAAATTTGGTAAAAAAAAAAAAATGTTTTGAGTTATACATTTGTGTTTATGAGCATATAAAAATAACCCATACTTGAATTTGATTTTAAAAAAATGTGACACTTACTATCAAATTTTGACATTTGGCCTCAGATGTTTATAACTCACTATAATTCTAATTTCCCTACGGTGGTTTCATCTTGATCGGACTAACGATTTTGAAGATTTTCACGAAAGTTGTTTAAATGCAAACCAAACCTAATTCACTTCCATAAAAACAAGTCAACCAAATCCAAAGCTATAAGCATGTGAGTATTTGATTTCACCACTAGGTGGCGCTGCCTCGAAACTTCGCAGGCTCCTTCAGTGCATCGTGCCGATGACCCATACTGAGTTTCGTAATGATATGATATTTAATGAAATATAGCATTTTAGTACAAAATTAAAAATGTCCGATGCCCAAATTGACCAATATGGAAAGATTCTCAGAATGCCGCCCCGAATCTAACAAGACAACTTGAAAGAATGCTACTTGTTGCCTCAGGTCAAGCTTGTGATGACCTGTACCAAGTTTGGTCCGAATACACTAAAGCATTGTGGAGATATAGACTTGTGTCCAATTTGGCGCACTTCATCGAATTTGTTATTCGAGAACGGTTGGGTTTATCAAAAAGCTTTTGATAACTTTTTGACAGCATTGGTCTATAGATGATCTAAGCTGAAGTTCAGTAAAGTAGTTTTTTTTGGCGGGAAAGTTTTGCAATGACTTCGTATGCAATGACAAATCGTATTAAGTAAAGGAATTAGAGGAAAAAAAGAGGAATTAAATTAGGGGAAAAAATTAGTTTGAGTTTGATCTAAAGACACCAAATTAGCTGTGGTAAATGTTTGCACTGTCCTCTATCTGTGTGCCAAATTTCATAACGTTCCCTCAAACGGTTTTATGGGCTGCCATAGACTTCCAGAGCGGAAGAAGAAGTGCCAAATATCAACAAATATTGTCCGATACAAATATGGTGGCCAATATTTCGTAATTAAGGTGCAATATTTCCCCCTTTTATTGATTTCAATGGGCATTTGACGGGGCGATTTCGAAACTCCTTGCGATTCATGTTTCGAATCAGTGATTCAGAGCGTGTATCAAACTGACAAAGAGGCTTTGTTACGTCATCACTATTTAGAAACCTTTCATTTGGCCACTAGGGGGCGAAGATATCTATGAACCCATGAACCACCAGTCTCTATATATGATTTTCACCTGATCTCGGATCAGTTTTAAACATTTGTAGACATTTAATGTCACATTTGTATCATAAAAAGGAAGAATTCAGTTAAAAGATTAACCAAACTCTCCATAAAATTATCAAAACAAGCACTACAGTTTAATAAAATAACACATTTATGAAGACACTTCATATTTTGTGCTACTATGATTACATTTTCAATTAAACATTTCCATCTGTTATAACTATATATATTTTGAAAACTAGTAGTTGATATATAACATAGAGTATCGTTGATATAATGTCTCTGCTGATTCACAGGTCTTAACTCGTTGTGTAATTCATGATTTAATGCCATATTTAATGTTCATTAATTTTATCTTGTGGTGTGTTTTTAATTCATCTCCGCAGAGTGAAGAATGTCTACAGGCCGAGCTGTGTATTCTTCCAGAATATCCTGCATGCGGAGTATCAGGCGGCTACAGATGTCTATGCGCTGATGTTTCTCACTGATGTGGTGGACTTTATCATCGTCATCTTCGGTTTCTGGGCTTTTGGAGTGAGTACAGAAAACTCAATGAGTTCCCTAGCCAATAAATATTAAAGGAATGCCTACAGGATTTGGGTTTAGGAATGGCATGATTTGGAATGGCAACCTTTTTATACCCAATCTTAGTTAAGACAACAACAATGCTAAATGCAAATAATATTATGCAACTACGTTAAGGATGCCAAATGATTTAGACTTGTCCTGGTCACTTCATGTGAGTCATTTTCATTGACACTTTAATGCATTAATGTTTTGCCAACCATTATTACATAATTGGGTATTTAGTGACCCGGATCTATATCTATCCACAGATGGATCTCTTACTAACGCAGTAGAATAAAACTCTCCTGATATATGGAATAAAATGTGGAGTCAAATTTTTGATGAATAAATAAAAATGCAGGTCAGCACACTTAAATCAAATCGACATTTAGACTCGTGTCTCACTTTATATTGTTAACTATATTCTAAATAAAATACAAAAAAATGAAAGAATAGGCAAAGTGATGGGAATACTTTGCCCAGTATTCCCATCTCAGTCACATACCTGACTCAAAGGCTCATTCTTTATTCGGCTCATTATGTGGTTCTTTTGTTCTCTCAGGTGTGAATTACAGGATTATTCATGATCGTTCACCTTGCATATGAGCTTTGTAAAATGAAAGTGTCTTACAAAATTTGAATCAATATATATTTTTATAGGAAAACTTGGAATCATAGCAAGTTGACTGAATATTTTAAGCCAAATTTCAAAAAATGTATTGTAAGTGGCAAAAACATCAAAAGTCAGACATGGGTAATTTTTAATGTGCTTATAAATATAAATGTCTATAACTCCTAAACAAAATGAGATATTTTCACAGAATTTGACACACTTATATATGAGCGCACTCTCGAGGCACATAACAAAAATGGTGGGATTGCACCTCTTGGTGGCGCTATAATGGAACAAAATGTGAAATAAGCACTAATTATAACACAGTATTTTTGCTGCAAAATGCTATATTTTACGGATGCCTTAGCGTTTCATTGCGAAACTGCATGTGTTATCAGCACCACGCTCTGAAGGTAATCATAAAGTTTTGGAACAGTGCTACCTCCTGGTCAAATGTGATGAAAATGCCAATAATGTTAACATAATTCGGCTTAATTCGGCCTATTTTAATTTGCTGCACTGCAAAATATGCTTTTATTACTCAGTATTTTTGTCTTGTTTCTAGTCCAAACATCTAAAAATTCTTAACTCAAGAAGTATTTACTAGACAAGTAAAAGTAATTGTCTTGTTTTGGGGTAAAATTACTCAAAATGAAGAGAGTTTTTGCTTAAAATAAGATAAATAATCTGCCAATGGGGTGAGAAAAATAATCTTAATTCAAACAGAAAACAAGATTATTTTTAGCATAACTTAAGCAAAAACTCTTTTAATTTTGAGTTATTTTCCCCCAAAACAAGACAATTAATTTTGCTTGTCTAGTAAATACTTCTTGTTTTAAGAATTTTTAGATATTTAGACTAGAAACAAGACAAAAATACTAAGTAAGAAATGCATTTTTGCAGTGTGTCCGCCATTTTGATTGTCTTTAAAAACGTACATTTTCTGAACTTCCCCAAAATTGGTGCAGATCGTCGTTTGTGATCTTGAGCTGATGGTAAATCAACTGCAGCTCATATCAGTTTCTTTTAGTGATGTGAACTTACCATACACTTTGGGAATTGAATATTGGATTTATATTTTTCTTTGCAGAGACCCGTTTACTGTAATTGTAATCATGTGAAAATATGTCAGTGTTTGAGTATAAGTGTCCGCTCTGTCCAGAAACACTCGGCGGCTGCAGATATCGCCTCGTCTCTGTCTGAGGATCAGGTTCCTGAGGCGTTTCTCGTCATGCTCCTCATTCAGTTCAGCACCATGATTATCGATCGAGCCATCTACTTGCGCAAGAGCGTCTTGGGAAAACTCATCTTCCAGGTTATCCTGGTTTTCGGGATCCACCTGTGGATGTTCTTCATCCTTCCCGCTGTCACCGAGAGGTAAGTGAAAAGTTTCATAGATGGAGCAACTAGGGTTGTACGATTAATCGAAAAATAATCGAAACCGAAATTCAGAACCTCTAAGTGACGTATTTTTCCCATTTCAGTTATTTCGGTTTTAGTCACGTGACTCCACCCTGTCAGTCACACCAAGTGCAGTTTGCACTGCAAAAAATGCTTTTCTTACTTAGTATTTTTATCTTGTTTCTAGTCTATATATCAAAAAATAAAAATAAAATCTTACCTTAAGAAACCTTTACTAGACAAGTAGAAATTATTGTCTTGTTTTGGAACAAAATAACTCAAAATTAAGAAAGTTTTTGCATAAAATAAGCTAAATAATCTGCCAATGGTGTTAGTAAAATAATGTTGTTTTAAGATTATTTTTCTCACCCCATTGGCAGATTATTTATCTTATTTTATGCAAAAACTCTCTTAATTTTGAGTTATTTTGTTCCAAAACAAGACAATTACTTTCGCTTGTCTAGTAAATACTTCTTGTTTTAAGGATTTTTTGATGTTTGGACTAGAAACAAGACAAAAATACTAAGTTAGAAAAGCAATTTTTGCATTGTAGCGGTTTTATTTTTGGTGAAATCGTTACAGCCCTAGGTGCAACTGAGATCAGATAAACGAGAGTTTACATCACTTCCTGTATGTTCACAGGACGTTCAATCATAACTCAGTGGCCCAGCTCTGGTATTTCTTCAAGTGCATCTACTTCACGCTGTCGGCCTATCAGATCCGCTGTGGATACCCGACACGAATCCTGGGAAACTTCCTCACCAAGAAATTCGATCATCTCAACCTCTTCCTCTTCCAAGGGTGGGCACAGCACTGCAAAAAAATGCTTTTCTTACTTAGTGTTTTTGTCTTGTTTCTAGTCCAAACATCTAAAAATTCTTAAAGGGATAGTTCACTTTAAAACGAAAATCCTGTCATCCTTTACTCTCCCTCAAGTTGTTTCAAACCTGTATGAGTTTCTTTCTTCAGCTGAACACAAGGGAATTTTTGAAGAATGTCAGTAACCAAACAGTTAACTGGAGCCATTGACTTCCATAATAGGAAAAAAAAAATACTATGGAAGTCAATGGCTCCAGTTAACTGTTTGGTTACTGACATTCTTCAAAAATTCCCTTGTGTTCAGCTGAAGAAAGAAACTCATACAGGTTTGAAACAACTTGAGGGTGAGTAAAGGATGAGAGAAATTTTGTTTCGTTTTTTTAAAGTGAACTATCCCTTTAAAACAAGAAGTATTTACTAGACAAGCTAAATTAATTGTCTTGTTTAGGGGAAAAAATAACTCAAAATGAAGAGAGTTTTTGCTTAAAATAAGATAAATAATCTGCCAATGGGGTGAGAAAAATAATCTTAATTCAAACAGAAAACAACATTATTTTTCTCACCCCATTGACAGATTATTTATCTTATTTTAAGCAAAAACTCTCTTCATTTTGAGGTATTTTTTCAGAAAAAACTGAATACTGTACTTTTCAAAATGGCCGTTACTGTAATGGGCGGAGCCTTAATGTATGATATTGATTGTGATAAGCATGAAGAGAGGAATCAGATGTACTAAGTCTCATTTCTCTATTATAAATGGTTCAAAAGTTATAACAGTTAAAATGTTGAAATTTTGAACTGGTGGTGGCGCTATGGAGTTGGTCTTAGAGACTCCAAATTTTGTCCATTTACTATTGATGACCATTTCTACAAGTGTGCCAAATTTCATCATTTTCCTACATATGGTTCCTAGGGCTGCCATTGACTCCCAGAGGGGAGGAATAATAATAATAATAATATAGGAAACTAACAGATGCAATAGGGGCCCCTAAATACTAAGTAAGAAAAGCATTTTTTGCAGTGTTCCTGATCTTCACTTCAATCAAAGTTGATTTCTGCGAGTGGAATTAATTGCCTGTTTCCTCAGGTTCCGGCTGGTTCCGTTTTTAGTTGAGCTTCGAGCCGTGATGGACTGGGTTTGGACGGATACGACGCTGTCTCTCTCCAACTGGATGTGTGTCGAGGACATCTACGCCAACATCTTCATCATCAAGTGCAGCCGTGAAACAGAGAAGGTAGAAGCTCCTCTTTAGCATGCGGAAAACATTCGACACTTTCCACAGATAGGAGACACTTTGATATCCCATAACTACTGACTGTATAGATGTGTTTGATAAACTACCATATGACATACAATTAAACTAGCATTTGTAATGTATTGTATTATTATTTATTCCTTTTAATTACCATGAATATAAACCGTAAGCCCTGTTACCCCATGATTTCCCCTTTGCAAAATATATAGATTTTGCACTGCAAAAATTATTTTCTTACTTAGAATTTTTGTCTTGTTTCTAGTTCAAGCAACTAGACAAGCAAAAGTAATTGTCTTGTTTTGGCCAAAAATAACTCAAAATGAAGAGAGTTTTTGCCTAAAATAATCTGCCAATGGGGTGAGAAAAGTAATCTTAATTCAAACAGAAAACAAGAATATTTTTTTAACCAGATTATTTAGCTTATTTTAAAATAAATCTCTTCATTTTGAGTTATTTTCCCCCCAAAACAAGACAATAATTTGTACTTGTCTAGTAAATGTTTCTTAATGTAAGATTTTTTTGATATTTTGACTAGAAACGAGACAAAAATACTAAGTAAGATAAGCATTTTTTACAGTGTGAATGTTGGCAGTGTGGATTAGCATTAATTAGCATGTTAGAACTTGGTAGCATGATTTAGCATGTTAGCATGAAGAACCATGTTGCTAGCATTAATTAGCATGTTGTAAACATGACTTATCATGTTGATAGCATTCCCTAAACTAGTTGCTAGGCTTTGACAGTGATATGTGGTGGATAATACTCTACATAAAGGTTAAAAAATTCAACCCCCTTAATGAAAGTCTATGGGCTTATTATGATTTTTAATCTTCCTTTTATGAAAATCATAAGTCAGAGTTTTCAGCTTTAAAGCTCCAGCAGGAGAGACTGTTTAAACTTTGGCCCAGAAGCAGAACGCGGGGCCGGAACATTATATTTTTGCCTACCTGAGGTTGATCTTCAGCTCTTCTGTACCTCTTGAATATTCATAATTTAATTCTAATGTGTAAAACTATAATATGCATAATAATCAAATGTGTCCATGAATAATCTCTTTGCAGAAATATCCCCAACCAAAAGGACAAAAGAAGAAGAAGATAGTGAAGTATGGGATGGGCGGCATCATCATCCTCTTCCTCATCTGCATCATCTGGTTCCCGCTACTCTTCATCTCATTGGTTAAATCTGTAGTGGGTGTGGTTAACCATCCTGTCGATGTCACCGTCACAGTCAAGCTCGGAGGTTATGAGGTAAATACTACTCTTAAGCCCTTGTTTATTTGTTGGACATTTTGTATTTACCATTTCGTGGAACTGACAAATTCTCTATGTGATAATATCAAGGTGAAAGGGTCTCTATAGCCCTATTCGCACGGGATTAGTATTATCTTGGCACCTCTGTGATTTAGAAATGACTCCCACATCTGATTTTTTCGTGGCACATTCGCACAGGATAAGCAAAGCCTGTGATTTTACTCAAATTTACTGATTTATCCCGGATATGATGTCAAGACTTGTAAATGTTTTTTTTTTCCCATTATAGATATAGCTGTATGAAATCATAAACAGTCATATGTATCAATATAATTTTGATAGTTTTATAGTAATACAAATAATTTCGTTCCTTTAGAGAACAGACGCTACAATTAAAAACTGACCTGAGCACAGACAGCAGGAGTCAGATTTCATTCATCACGAGTGAGAAGCTGACGATATACGGCGGAAGATTCAGTTTCAAAGCTACATGTAAAAGCACCCAGAGCTTGTCCTTGTACTGCTCTGTTGTTATGTTTTTCATTAAGAATAGTATTGATATTAATATTAAACACGCCATTCAAGCAATTTGCTCCCAAATTAGTAGGCTACTCATTCTAAAGTGAAAGTTTAATCCGTGCGGGAATTCATAACGGTGCGCATAATGAATGCAGCCTCCATTCTTCGTGAAAGATAAAGACAGAAATGCGCACAGGAAGCAAAAACCGTGCAAAAATAATATACGATCCGCCTAATCCTGGCCAAACCACAGAGATGCCGATTCGCACGGGACTAATATTATCACAGGCCCTATCAGCGAAATATGGTAGGTCATTTGCGGGGGAATTTTTACTTTACAAATTACAGACATGGGCGATTCACACGGCATTAAGATCACAGACATTCTCTGCAATTATTGCAAATCACCAGAGGTCCGCAGATAATATAGCCTGACGTGGTCATCCTCAACTCTAGTCAGAATATGAGTCTGATGCTCCATTGGGCTGTGATTATGAGGCGTGTTTCAACCGAACCGGGAAAGACCTCGATTGGACAGACCTACAGCCAATCAGAGCAATGAAGCGACGCATTGTCAAATGTCAACAGACAGAGCTCAACTGCACTGTGTTGCCAAGTCTGCGTTTTTTCCCGCGGGTTCTTTTCTATGTCCGCGGGTTGAAGCGACTATTATGTGATATATAGACCCATAAGTGCGAATTAGCAGCAACCTTGCAAAAATAACACACATTTTACCCCCCAAACACCATTTTTTTCTCGGAGAACCCCCCGAGAAGCTATTGTTTAGGGCTAGTAGTTGAAGGGTTTTTTTGTAAAAACTTGGCAACGCACTGGAATAAACGATCTTAGCCGGTGTTGTAAAAAAATAAAATAATTTACTGATACAGAGAGTACTTACCCAACATGATCATCATTTTTGAGAGAAATTGCGAAGGTGAATGCAGATACAAACAAGCTCTCCGTTTAGGATTCGATCAAATATAATCCAAGCCCCTTTGGCTAAAGCCCGCCCTGATGATCTCATTGGTCAGTTTCTGTCGATCATCTTTCCGTCATCGGCTAAAGTCCGCCCTGATGATCTCATTGGTCAGTTTCTGTTGATCATCTGTCCGTCATCGGCTAAAGCCCGCCCTGATGATCTCATTGGTCAGTTTCTGTCGATCATCTGTCCGTCATCGGCTAAAGCCCGCCCTGATGATCTCATTGGTCAGTTTCTGTCGATCATCTGTCCGTCATCGTCTAAAGCCCGCCCTGATGATCTCATTGGTCAGTTTCTGTTGATCATCTGTCCGTCATCGTCTAAAGCCCGCCCTGATGATCTCATTGGTCAGTTTCTGTCGATCATCTGTCCGTCATCGGCTAAAGCCCGCCCTGATGATCTCATTGGTCAGTTTCTGTCGATCATCTGTCCATCATCGTCTAAAGCCCGCCCTGATGATCTCATTGGTCAGTTTCTGTTTATCATCTGTCCATCATCGGCTAAAGCCCGCCCTGATGATCTCATTGGTCAGTTTCTTACCATCATCTGTCCATCATCGTCTAAAGCCCGCCCTGATGATCTCATTGGTCAGTTTCTGTCGATCATCTGTCCGTCATCGGCTAAAGCCCGCCCTGATGATCTCATTGGTCCGAACGGTTTCTGTTAGATAATTACTCCTCTATTGAGCGAGGCCAGACCGAACTACCCGACCTAAACATTTTGTGGGCGGGGCTAAATTCGGCTGGCATCCAGGCTACAGATAATACTAATCCCGTGCCAATAGGGCTTAATGTTTATATGATACTTTGAGATTTGAGATTTGATTGCCGTTTGTTCTCCGGCAGCCTTTATTCACGATGAGTGTGCAGCAACAGTCCATCCAGCCGTTCAGCGAGCGAGACTACAGCCGGCTCAGCAATCAGTTCAGCAAGAACGCCGTAAGTCTCATCACTCATTCACACATGATATTAACCCTGGCATATGAGATAATAGTCAGGAAAAATATTTTTAAATGAAAAATTTTAATGGAACAATTGGAACAAATAGTGTCTTCATATCTTTATGCTTTATTTGCTTTATTTATAAAGCAAATGTTTTATACAACCAAGGTTGCCCAAAGTGCTAAAACATACTAAAACATAAAAATTGAAAAAAAAAGCACTGCAAAAAATGCATTTCTTACTTAGTATTTTTGTCTTGTTTCTAGTCTAAATATCAAAAAATTCTTACATTAAGAAGTATTTACTAGACAAGTAAAAAGTATTGTTTTGTTTTGGGAAAAAATAACTCAAAATGAAGAGAGTTTTTGCTTAAAATAAGATAAATAATCTGCCAATGGGGTGAGCAGAATAATCTTAATTCAAACAGAAAACAAGATTATTTTTATTTAGCTCAATGTAAGAATTTTTTGATATTTTGACTAGAAACAAGACAAAAAAAGGACCCACTTTATATTAAGTAGCGCTAACTACTATGTACTAATATTGTAATTAATCATTTGATACAATGCACTTATTGTGTACATACATGTTTTTACATTGTACTTACATTTAAAAAATACCTGCATGTAATTACGTCTGTAATTAATTTCTGTAGTTACATTTGTAATTACACAGTTAGCACTTCCCTTACACCTAACCCTTAAACTGACCCACACCACCACACCTGACCCTAACTCTACCCTTAAACTGACCCACACCACCACACCTGACCCTAACTCTACCCTTAAACTGACCCACACCACCACACCTGACCCTAACTCTACCCTTAAACTGACCCACACCACCACACCTGACCCTAACTCTACCCTTAAACTGACCCACACCACCACACCTGACCCTAACTCTACCCTTAAACTGACCCACACCACCACACCTTACCCTAACTCTACCCTTAAACTGACCCACACCACCACACCTGACCCTAACTCTACCCTTAAACTGACCCACACCACCACACCTGACCCTAACTCTACCCTTAAACTGACCCACACCACCACACCTGACCCTAACTCTACCCTTAAACTGACCCTCACCACCACACCTGACCCTAACTCTACCCTTAAACTGACCCACACCACCACACCTGACCCTAACTCTACCCTTAAACTGACCCACACCACCACACCTGACCCTAACTCTACCCTTAAACTGACCCATACCACCACACCTGTCCCTAACTCTACCCTTAAACTGACCCACACCACCACACCTGACCCTAACTCTACCCTTAAACTGACCCACACCACCACACCTGACCCTAACTCTACCCTTAAACTGACCCACACCACCACACCTGTCCCTAACTCTACCCTTAAACTGACCCACACCACCATACCTGTTCCTAACTCTACCCTTAAACTGACCCTCACCACCACACCTGACCCTAACTCTACCCTTAAACTGACACACACCACCACACCTGACCCTAACTCTACCCTTAAACTGACCCACACCACCACACCTGACCCTAACTCTACCCTTAAACTGACCCACACCACCATACCTGTTCCTAACTCTACCCTTAAACTGACCCACACCACCACACCTGACCCTAACTCTACCCTTAAACTGACACACACCACCACACCTGACCCTAACTCTACCCTTAAACTGACCCACACCACCACACCTGACCCTAACTCTACCCTTAAACTGACCCACACCACCACACCTGACCCTAACTCTACCCTTAAACTGACCCACACCACCACACCTGACCCTAACTCTACCCTTAAACTGACCCACACCACCACACCTGACCCTAACTCTACCCTTAAACTGACCCACACCACCACACCTGTCCCTAACTCTACCCTTAAACTGACCCACACCACCACACCTGACCCTAACCCTACCCTTAAACTGACCCACACCACCACACCTGACCCTAACTCTACCCTTAAACTGACCCACACCACCACACCTGACCCTAACTCTACCCTTAAACTGACCCACACCACCACACCTGTCCCTAACTCTACCCTTAAACTGACCCACACCACCACACCTGACCCTAACCCTACCCTTAAACTGACCCACACCACCACACCTTACCCTAACTCTACCCTTAAACTGACCCACACCACCACACCTGTCTCTAACTCTACCCTTAAACTGACCCACACCTGTCTCTAACTCTACCCTTAAACTGACCCACACCACCACACCTGACCCTAACTCTACCCTTAAACTGACCCACACCACCACACCTGTCTCTAACTCTACCCTTAAACTGACCCACACCACCACACCTGACCCTAACTCTACCCTTAAACTGACCCACACCACCACACCTGACCCTAACTCTACCCTTAAACTGACCCACACCACCACACCTGACCCTAACTCTACCCTTAAACTGACCCACACCACCACACCTGACCCTAACTCTACCCTTAAACTGACCCACACCACCACACCTGACCCTAACTCTACCCTTAAACTGACCCACACCACCACACCTGACCCTAACTCTACCCTTAAACTGATCCACACCACCACACCTGACCCTAACTCTACCCTTAAACTGACCCACACCACCACACCTGACCCTAACTCTACCCTTAAACTGACCCACACCACCACACCTGACCCTAACTCTACCCTTAAACTGACCCACACCACCACACCTGACCCTAACTCTACCCGTATCTCACCTCAATATCAGCTAAAGGGCTTTGCAATACAATTTGAACACAGTAAGTACATTGTACTTATTTTTTGATGTAAGTACATAGT